>NC_142008.1:107541354-107619945 GCF_049901715.1 Pseudonaja textilis | reverse complement strand
CATGAATATATTAATGCTCAATGGCACATATAGAAAGTGTTATACTAATGGCTTGCCATTATATTCTTTCTAGGACTGAAAGAGAGTGACTGGCCTAATATCAGCTGGCTTTCTACCTAAACAGGACTAGAAGTTACATTTCCCAGTTTCTAGCCCAATGCCTTAATAACTACACTAAACTGTTTGTCATCATATATGTTTCATATTTCATAATCACAACCTTTCTCTTTTACCTCATTTACATATTAGCCCATTTTTTTGCAAAATATGAACTATATGCTATCTTCAAGCAGAGATTTATGCTGTATAACTTATGAGGAGTGTTATGACAAATATCTGTCTGTAAGAATTTTCAGGAACATAATTAACTCAATAAGATCTAATTTAAAAACCTGAAGGTTTTTGGCTGCATAGAATCCAAATGCACTCCAGAATGGATACTCAAATGATGTTTCTCAAATTCCATGACAAAGTGGTCAGATGGATCATCCAAGAATGATAACCAATCCAAAACTTAGAATGCATGGTTTTACCATCTCTACTTTCTGGACTCCAAAATAGCACCCAAATTAAACTTAATATATTATTTTTCTCATCTCCACAACATAACTTCACAGTCTGTCATGCTCTCTATGGCTCTTAGAATCCAAAACAAATTAACATGCAAAACTACAGCTCTTAGGAAAAACAGCAAGGGACATAAAGGCTGTGGACCCAGTAAACTATGTAGAATAAAAGAAAACTATCTCTTAAACCAAAGATAGTTCTTTAAATGAATAGTTATATTTTTCCCAAATAGGAAAGAAATATCCCTGAAACACAACTACTAATGGAAAAGCTTTTATTTTTTGCACAAGGAAGCTTTCTTATTCAACAGAATTCATAGGAAAACAGTCCTGTATAACATGATTCTCAGTAGCATCACTGGGATTAGAGAAACATGAGGGCCCAATTGAGCAAACAGTGTTTCTATATTAGAAATAAATAAAATACCTCCCATGGTTTTAAATTCTGAAATAGGACTTGCTCTGTTCCCACTGCATTTCTACCTCTGGATCTGGACTTGAGCAATGCATGCAAAGAATGCACCATAACATAGACTGCATTGTAAATGTTGTAACTGTGACCACTCATGCTCATTTCAAATAATATACTTGGCAGACTCTCTAAATTCTCATCCCCAGTACATCATAAGTTGCTATTTTCATTTAAACTAGAAGTTTGTAATGGGCAGTCAAATGCTTGCTCCCAAAAATTCTGAATGAAATTGTCTTCTTTTGCCCAGAATGGCCTTACAGTGTGAAGAAATTCTTGGAATCCAGGGGGTGTCATTGAGTGAACTGTGAATGATAGAGCACCATGGAAACTCTGTATATCCCAATGTTCTGTCTCACCTGTATCCACAGATGAAAACTTCAAGTTACAGAGTTCAAATACTTTATGTAAACAAAACCGGAGACAGAAGATTCAATTGCTCTGTTATCACAGTCCTTTGGCAATCCTCCTAGAACAGGGGTGAGCAAACATGGCCCGGGGGCCACATCCGGCCCGTTGGTCTTTTTAATCCGGCCCGCCAAAGATTGGTACAGAATTAAGGTTTGATGTGGATGATTGAATGATTGCATTCATTTGATTTTGACTTGTAATGACAGGCATTTCGACACCAGGTGGCGGCCCATCTGTCAAATTTTAAAAGTCAATGAGGCCCCCTGAGCCAAAAAGTTTGCCCACCCCTGTCCTAGAATCTGTCTGGCAATTCTGTATAGTTTGTAAATCACAACACAGTAATCAGATGCAAGTCTTTCCAAGGCAAAATTCACTTTGTTTTCCAGCAAAGATTACGAAGTCGTACACTCCCTTATATCCTCTAAGAGAGGGCATGTCAGTCTCATTAATTAATCCTTTGCTGGATGACTCTTTTCTAATTGAGATTGACGTCTCAATCTTCTCCTAGTTCTGGCATCCATCCAGCATCCGGCAGTTTCCTCACCACTTGAAACCTCTGACACACTTTCCTGATTAACAGTTAACACCTGAGGTGTAATTGGGGAAGTAGAGGGAGTGGACTCTGAAACCTCCAATAAATCAGGTTCATCTCTCAAATCCAACTCCTCTCCCTCTACTTGACTCCCCTCTAAGTCACTTAATAATGCCGGCTCAAATCTCAGTGCCAGATCTTCTTCATCACTCGAACTCACATCTGCTGACTGATCAGGTTCAAGTCTCGGATTCACAACATCCCAAAGTCTCTGAATGGACAGTGATTCAAAATTCCAATGGGATGTAACAATCCACACTTTACCCAAAGATGGCAGTGAAGTCCAAGATGCTACAAAGATGATCATACTCCGATTTTGCATGACTGGAGGTAGGGCATAGATTACAGACACTTTGACTTTATCCATAAAGAGTTGATCGTATTTTAATTCCATTGTAATCAACTTTATATACTCTTCCAGAAATGCCTTCCTGGGTGTTCTAATTATTAAAGCATAACATATGTTGTTTTGTGAAAGTAATGATTCAATTTTCTGCAAAAACATATCCCCATAGTCATCATCCATAGCCAAAATCCCAATCCAATTCCACCCAAAATGCTGAAGTAATTGAATAAACCCTGTGTATTGATGCATTTCATTTGGAACCATCTGGTACAAGGATGGGAACATATTTTTGTCTCCATGTCCCGGAGAAAATGTTCCATAGGCAAGCTGAAAGGCAATATATAGCAAATAATTAGAAGCACTACATAAGAATATGAAATAGGATTCATATTCATCATACATAGGGCAGAAAGTCAACACTGAACTGTCACTGAAAATTATATAATCAGTTCATATAAATGCAGTATTGTATCAGTTAAAAGAGGTGTCTATCTGTTTCAGAGCACATTTTAACACTTAAAAAACAGCACAATATCAAAAGCCAGCCATTTATGATCTACAAAAGTCTTCTACTGTAGTTTGACTGCCTGAAGGGAGTCAAGTATCAAGTAGGAAAGACTAACTGCAAGAAAGGAACCATTGTTCCTGCCTTGAGGTGACAGAATAATTTGTACCTCTCCAAAGAGAAAGAAGTTGTCTTTTATTTTATTTCCTGCCATACATTATCTTTGGAAAGAAATCGTTTACAACTTATGGACAGGAAATATGTTCTGAATCTATTTCTAAAGCTATGCTTCCTATCTAATATATTGCTTTATTAATGAATCTTTCCCATCAGGTACGGTACAACTTCTGGCAAGTGTTTTGCATATAATTTAGAACCAGAACACGAGGAGCAAAATTGCTAGCATCCTCATTCTATTGTTGACAAACCCAGCCAGAACATAGAAAAACTCAAAGAAGTATTGCAACTTCTGAACTTGTGGAGAGACTTGGCCCATAGTGCGGCTTTTCTCCGCATTTGGAGGGCTTCTCACTGAGTCATTGAATGCATCAAGAAAGACACCAGGCTGGTTCTATCTTGGGTGAGCTGCCCCCACCACGCACTCGGGGAAGCTCTTTTATTGAATACACATGGGGATACGTCACAAAGGAGAAAGTTTCATTTCATCAACATAACATAAGAGTAAAAGTTTTAGTGGATACATTGTAGCATCCAATCACAGTGTTTAATGGATACAAAGTAACCAATCAGCACCTGCAGTCCAGTTAGTAGCTTCTGGTGTCGTTCTTTTGTTCCTGATACCTGTTTTACCTGGGTGATTGTCTTTGTTCCTGATACCTGCTTTCAGCCTACGTGAGGCCTGGTATGTATCGAAGACATTGCCTACGTGAGGTCTGGCATATGCCAAGACCATTTGAGGCTGATTCATTACTGCATCTCCTCTGTTTTGGTTATATGCAGAGGAGTTTCTTCTGGATCCTCGTCATTGCCCATGCGAAAGCTCATGCGAATGTTCATATCGGGGTCTTCCCAGGGTATGGCTTTGTAGAGAGGTTCCTTTTCCCAGAGAGCATTAACCTGTGCAATGGTGCGCTTCTCTGCTAACAATGACAGATTATTGGAGATAGTGCGAACAAAAATTGGTAATACACATGGAAGAATAACGCATCCAGCAGCAATCATACCTATGAGAGCTACTATAGCTTGTAATCCTGGCAGTTTTGGGAACCAGGAGCTGAACATATTCTTAAGGTCAATACCTTGCCATACTTGATCAGGATTATAGGTTAATTGTTGCATCTCAGTTGTTAATTGTGCTACGACTTTGCCAACTTTGTCAATTTGAAGGCAACAATTTGTGAGATTGAATCTACCACATACCCCCCCCTTCCTTGGCTAATATGTAATCCAAAGCCAAGCGATTTTGGTAGACAGCTGTACGTAATTTGTCTGTAGCAGTTGCAAGAGTGTTTAGAGCCTTATCTATCCGTTGGCCTGCTAAATCTAAGACAGCTTGTAAACGAATGATTCTATTAAGCATATATATGGGGGTCCTATATCCATAAGCCCCTTCCTGGGCCCATAGCCATGCCATAGGTGCAGACGATTCTCTCTGAGCTCCAGATATCCCCTGCATATTCTGATTGACAGGGGAAGCCTGCAAAGGTATTGTCTGCATCCCTTTTTTTGCGAGATAACGTGTCATATGCCTAGTTCCTGCTTAATAGAGATTGGTAGGAGGAAAAAGGGGGGTCTTATCCATCCCAACATACATGATCCTTGCCAGTCTGCTGGAAGGGATGGGTAGGCTAGGTTACCACAAATCCAATACATGTTATTGGGCACTGTCCAGTTTTGGGAGGATGTAGTGTCACTGAGATAAGGGAGGAGGGAGGTGTTGAATTTAGCAGGTATGATGGTGGCATTGTCAGGTGCTGTCCAAATCTGGTAGGAGTCATCCATGTGCCTAAACAAAGGAGATGTCCTACCAGAATGGACCCATTTCGGGAAAAGCAGTTTCTACCAATTAAGTTGGTAGTGATTGTAGGGGGTCAGAGGCTGTTCTAGCTGTTATATTTCCTATAGAGGACATGTTGTTGAACAGTGATGGCGAGGCTTCTAAAGCTTGCCATGGCCACTGTTCTCCTGTGGTGGTTCCCCCACAGACAAAACAATTGGTTATTGCAAGTTGTTTTGCAATTTTTTCTGCCATGTCCATGAACAAGTTTTTTGCAATAATGCTGGTATCAGGGGCTCTATTCAACTTTCTTAAATTGTTGTACACTGACCAGCCTAACAATGTTTCCTTACCCTCATATATTACTTCTGTTTTGATGGTAATGTAAGTGTTTGGATCTGATCCTGTGCCATCAATCCCTATACCATAAGTATCCATGGCGGGGTGTTGTCTGGAGATAGTGATTTCTACCTCATTATCTGTGGGAGACCCTGATACTCGTTTGAAGTGTGACAGATGATTGCAGCCTGAGTACCCTCCCCCAGTGTAATCACAGAAACAAGACCAACCTGAGCACTCAATGGAGCCTCCACAAGGGACCCATTGGTTAGGGTTTCCTATGGCCCAATTGATGGGCGTAGGACACAAGTATTTATGATTGTGAGCGTACCTAGTTTTCCAATTGGCTGACCCACAAGAATATCCCCCTGGTTTAGAAAAAGCAATGCAAACATGAAAAATTAAAGCAATTGGGTTAGTACCATCCTTTAGCACAGTAGTGTGATTTAGGTAGTAAAGTTTTCCCTCCCCCTCAGGATCAGCTCAGCCAGAGGCCTTTGGAAGTCTAGCCCACAAGGTAACATTGAGGCAAACGGCTGCCTTGGGGTCATGACAAACAGTTTTGGAGTTCATTTTGCATAGATGGTACATAGTCCCGTTATTTTGGCAAGTTTTTCCGGTAGGAAGGCACTTCTGTGGTTGCTGGGTATGGTAAATAAGAGTTAGTTGAGTGAAGCCTGCTTGTGTGGTTTTGGTCAAGCAGGGGGTGCAATCATCTGGCTTGGTGGGGTTTTGCGACCTTTTAGCCCGATGCAGCAAAGGGGGTTTCTGAATATGGATGTCAGGCTGACTCACGAGCTGTCTGCGATGACGAAGAGGTGAGCGAGGTCTGAGGACTGTCCAGGAATCATAAGTGTTGCGTATGGAATCATAAAGGCGTTGACCGGAGCAGTAGTAGATGGTTGCAGTAGGATGAAGTATGAGCAGTGTACTCCGAGGAGGATGTTCAAAGGTGTTGATCTGGAGAGAGGCATTGCTGGGGATGTGGAGCCATGGCTGAGGAAGTGTTGACCATCTGAGATAAGGGGGAAGAATGTCCCAGGATGCGGTGCAGGTCAGCAGGAGGGGAGTATCTGGCGTAAAGTATGTTACTCGAGACGGAATGGACACCTTGGATGCGTGTGCAGCAAGAAGGAGGAGGAGGAGGGTCAGCAAGGCAACAGAACAGATCATGTTGATATATCTGCAGGTGTTGATTTTTCTACCTTGGGGTGGTATGGTCTGACGTGCCGTCCAGGAACCCACAGGACACGATCTGGAAGCTGGATAGCTTTGTAGCCACGGCCCCAGGTGAGGAGATCAGCAGGACCCTTTCAAGTAGGGTCTGGCAGTTGGCGGTAGTATACCTGTGGTTTGGGAGAGTCAGGGGAGGGGGGGAGAAGTGTCGTTCCGCTGCCATCATAGCAGGGGTGCCAGAGAGATTGAGGAAATTAAGTGTATAAAGACAGAGATTAAGGGTGTTTTGCATCGCCGGGAGGCCAAGGGGTTTTTTTCCCTTTGGTCAGATGTTGTTCTAGAACTGTTTTTAATGTTAAATTGGCTCTCTCCACCAGGGCTTGTCCCTGACTATTATAAGGGATCCCAAATTTGTGGGTGATTTGCCACTTAGTGCAAAATTCTGACATAGCTGTACTAGTGTATGCAGGACCATTGTCTGTTTTTATTTCATTTGGGCGTCCCAATGATGCAAAGGTGCAAATGCAGTGGTTAATGACATGTTTAGAGGCTTCTCCTCTCTGCGGGGTCACCATTATAAATCCTGAATAAGTATCTATTGTAACATGTAGATACTTCCAGGGGGCAAATGGAGGAAACTGAGTAACGTCCATTTGCCATATTACACAGGCTTTCAACCCACAGGGATTTACCCCTAAGGGAATATAATGGGCTTGCTGACTGCAGGTGGGGCACTGCTGTCTAATGGCTGAGGCTTCTGCCATAGTAAGGCTAAAATGTTTCATGAGGACTTTAGTATTTTGATGAAAATAAGAGTGACTTTCCCAAGGAGTTAATGTGTGTGTGGTCATAATACCTGCAGCTGCTTGATCAGCCACATCATTACCTTCCTGGAGGATTTCTGGGAAAGGCTGGTGGCTGCAAATGTGTGCTACGAAGAGAGGGTGCTGATGCTGTGCAACAAGCTGTTGCAACGTAACAAAAAGAGAGAGAAGGTTTTTATCAATAGCGGGAGAGAGGTAAGAATCGTGGATAGTAGAAATTATTTGGGTAACATATAGGCTGTCTAAGATCAAGTTGAGGGATTCATTAAAATTCTGGAGGACTAGTATGCTTGCAGCAAGTTCAGCCCTTTGTGGTGATGTCTGTGCAGGGGTGGTTTTTGTGTGCCACACCCCGTTTCTTTTCCAAGCACATGCCCCTCATTCTTTACTGCCATCAGCAAATATAGTCAAGGCATTGACCAAAGGCTCTTTGCTGATGGGAGAGAAAGAGATGGGTATTGTCCGAATGATCTGAAAACATGGATCAGCGGGCGGGTGGCAGGAGACTAGTCCAGGCCAGTTGGCTAAAGCAAACTGAAGCTCCTGGGAGTTTTGGAATAGAGGTTCCCATATTTGCAGCGAGAAAGGGATAAAGAGTGTGGAGACATCTATTCCCATAAGCAATTTTGCATGGCTCCTGCCCTTTATGATTAATTGAGCTAACTGGGCTGATTTGGAGGTGATGGAGCATCATGGCATATGGGAGAGATGGATCCATTCTATGATGTGGAGTTTTTGATCCTTTTGGGTCACCGCTGCGGTCATGAGCCTCGGGGTGGCTAGGATGACCACATCCAAAGGAGTATTGGCCGTGGCTCTATCCACCCATACCCTACGGATATTCTCTTCTATCTGAGTTAATGCTTGAAGCTGAGGTTGCTGCAAGGATATTTTGTCAGAGGGCTTTTTTCCCCAAGTAAGAGCTTCAAACAGTGGGGAAAGAATATCAGTGGTTAGTGACAGGAAAGGTTGGGCCCAATTTATGGTGCCCAGATATTGCTGAAGTTGAACTAGGTTGGGTTGAGGGGACAGAGAGAGAGAGGGGAGTGAACGATAGGCAATAGTTGAAAGCATTTTATAGCCCAGATATGCATAGGGAGTTAGTACCTGTACCTTTTCAGGTGCTATGTGCAAACCTCCTTTTGCGAGAACGGCTTCCAGGAAAGAAAATGAAGCAAACACTGTACCCGGAGGTCCAGGAGCAGCAACAAGGATGTCATCCATGTAATGATATATCAGAAATTGTGGAAAGGCAGAACGATAGGGTAATAGGACATTATTTACATAGTATTGACACATGGTGGGGCTATTGAGCATGCCTTGAGGTAGGACTTTCCATTGAAAGCAAGAGGAGGGAGAGGAGTTATTTAAACGAGGTAGAGTAAGGCAATAAGGCACGACTTGTTCGTGCAACGGGATAGAAAAGAAGCAGTCCTTTAAGTCAATAACCATGAGATCAAATTTTTCAGGGATGATATTGGGATTTGGAAGACCACATTGTAACGTCCCCATTGGTTTTATAATCAAATTCACAGGCCTTAGATCATGTAAGAGCCTTCATTTTCCTGATTTTTTTCTTTATGACAAAAATGGGGGTGTTATATGGGCTAACAGATGGTTCAACATGCCCTTTGACAATTTGGTCCTGGACAAGTGATTGCAAGGCCTCTAGTTTGTCTATAGTGAGGGGCCATTGATCCACCCAAACAGGCTCTGTGGTTTTTAGTTGTAGCCGCAGTGGTGTTCCAGCAGAAAATGCCATTAGTCTATAATGAGCTTTGCATTAAGTTGAGACATAAGATCACGGCCCCACAGGTTAGTATGCAGTGGAAGAACCAAGGGTTGGAGGTAGGCAGTGGGAGAGACGTTAGAGGAACTCACCGGTAGCCAGTGTTTGCTACGGTGGGTGTGCTGAACTCCCCCCACTCCCCGAATGGCTGGGGCAGTTTCCAGGGGCCAATCGTCTGGCCACTCAGCCGTTCGAATGACACTTACGTCAGCTCCAGTATCTAAGAGACCCGAAAAGACTTTGTCATGGATTGTGAATTGTAACTCAGGCCTGGCTTGTTCCATAGTTTGATGGACAGCGAATGCCCAAGCATCTTCAGTTTTAGCAGGTACTGGAACAGCGGTTGCCACTAGTTCTCCCTTGCTAAATTTCGTGGGAGTATTTCCAATTACTGCCATGGCAACTGAGGAAAAGTCATCGGAATCTCTCAGAAACGGAGGTGCATGAGGTCCCAGATGGGATAAATAATGAGGGGCGTCATGGCAGGAGGGATCATTTTCAGACATGTGGGGAGAAAGTACACAGTGCCTGGGATGTCAATTTCCATATCTTCGGAGGCAATTAATTGGAAAGATATGGTGTCAGCCTTTGGAGCGGGCTGGCTGATTGCCCCCCTTCTAGTTTTCCTGTGGTTGGGGGCATTGCTGCGACACTGGTTTGCTCAGTGGTACCCTTTTTGCATCTTGGGCAAATCGCTTTTGGCTTATTGTTGTTTTTGTGCATTGTCCCTAGCCCTACATTGCACTTTGAAGTGGCCTGGTTTCCCACAATTGAAGCAATTTCCAGCTTGCCTGTTTTGAGAAGTTGCTTGCTGCAGGGCCATGGCCAGATGTTCCATATTGTAGGAAACAGTTCCCATGATTTTGCAAGCCTTTAAATAGTCCGAGAGGGAAGCCCCCCCTCGGGCAGCCAGAGGCTGCAGAATCCTCTTGCAATCCTCATTTGCATTTTCAAAGGCCAGTTTCAACAGAAGCTCCTTGCGGGCTTCTCCATTTGAGATTTGCCTTTGAATTGCCTTTTGAAGCTCCTCTATGAATTCAGTGTAAAGGCTGATGTGAGCCTTGAGTAATTTTAGAAAAAGATCCTATGGCGCCAGAGGCAGGATCATCGACCTTATCAAGGGCCCTGATAGCTATGATACTGACAAGGGCAAGAACTCGTTGTGGGATTGCGATCTGGGCTGTTAAGTCTGTGAATCGGCCCGTACCAAAAATTTGATCTGCTTTCGAGCCGTGATTGTGAGCAACCTTCTCAGCCTCAGCACGAAAGTCTGACTCCCACACAACGTACTGCGGTCCTGTCAGTATCATTCAGAAAAGGTCTTTTCAATCTTGGGGTAACATAAAAAAAGAAGTGCTGATGGTATTGATGAAGCCTCTGACATATGGTGCCTGAATGTCGTACATGGCCACAGCTTGTTTTAAATCTCTGATTAATTTCATGGATAAGGGCTCAAGTCTAGGCACCATATTTCCTGCTCCATCCCCCACATATTCCATGGGAAAGAGGGAGAGGTCCTCCAGGGTAAGAGAGCCCTCTCTGCGCCCCTGCGCCATGGCTTGCGCGACTGCCCCCATGGGTGTTTGATCCTCCGCTGGATTTAACTTGGGAGGAGTTAAGGGTTCAGGAGCAGGGGGGGAGGCTTCTAACGGGAGAGCGTCTTTGGTTTTGGCTTCAGTTGCATAAGGGGGGGCCCCGCGGGGGGGGCACTGGTACTAGTCAGCGCTGAGCTATGAATTTTTAAACATTCCATAACTATTCGCCAGGTGTTTAAAATCTTTGGCGGAGCCCTGGGAGTATCGTGAAAATAGTCACCCAAACGTTGCCATGTGGAGACTTTTAAGGACCCTTTTTCCGGATAATCCGGACACTGCGTGTAAATGTAAGTCAAAGGGGTAACAAGGTCCTTTTTAGTTGGAACTGGGAGCATTTTGCCCTGATTCCTAAGAATGAGAATTGAGCTCTTCGTTAATTCCCCCAATTCCTGCAGATGTGCTATCTGTGCTTTGGAGAATTTCCCGCCCATACTCACCTGAAGTGAGGATGTCTTCTTTGGGGAAGATTCCTGGGGAGGGATCCGTGGCACAAGATGGCATCCCTGCATTGCAACTGGCTCGGCCGGCCGGGTGAGATGGGAGGTCGAAGGCAAACGTGCCCGTTTCCTTTTAGTGGATCACATCGGGGTCACCAGATGCGGCTCTTCTCCGCATTTGGAGGGCTTCTCACTGAGTCATCGAATGCATCAAGAAAGACACCAGGCTGGTTCTATCTTGGGTGAGCTGCCCCCACCACGCGCTCGGGGAAGCTCTTTTATTGAATACACATGGGGATACGTCACAAAGGAGAAAGTTTCATTTCATCAACATAACATAAGAGTAAAAGTTTTAGTGGATACATTGTAGCATCCAATCACAGTGTTTAATGGATACAAAGTAACCAATCAGCGCCTGCAGTCCAGTTAGTAGCTTCTGGTGTCATTCTTTTTTTCCTGATACCTGTTTTACCTGGGTGATTGTCTTTGTTCCTGATACCTGCTTTCAGCCTACGTGAGGCCTGGCATGTATCGAAGACCTCAGCCTACATGAGGTCTGGCATATGGCAAGACCATTTGAGGCTGATTCATTACTGCACATAGAATCACCAAGAATGAACACAATTGAATGGATAACATCATCATATTATCTGTTCAAGGGGCTGCCACAAAGAAGAGAGGGTCAACCGATTCTCCAAGAGTACCTGAAAAGTACCTGAAAACAGCACAAGAACAAAGTACCTGAAAACAGCACAAGAACAATGCATGGAAATAAAGCATGAACCAACTTAGAACTTAGGAGAAATTTCTTGATAGCTACAACAGTTAATCAGTGGATTCTCTATCACAACTTACTCCAGAAGTTGTGGTGCACAAACACTGAAGATTTTTAAGAAGAGATTGGACAACCATTTGTCTGAAATGATATGGGGTAGAACTTGAAGACCTCCAAGGCCCCTTTCCACTCTCGTGGTCTGTAATCCTCATAATCATTGTTGACGATTCCAATCAAAAGAAACAAAAATTTTCCTATAGATAAAATTTTCTTATGGCCTCTAAGAAAATTACTACAATAGTGAAATATTTTCTCTAGACAGATTCTTTCTTTTTCACTGTGAGTTTTTGGTCTGTGTGCATGCATGTTTGATTTGTTTATACTTCAACCTTCTTTTAATTCTTTAATGCCCTATGAACTAATTCCACTGGAGAAGAAAGAGTTTGTATTTCGGAAGTTGCTTTTCAATCTTCATTTCTTTTTTTGGGGGAAAGAAAAGTGAGATGATTTTCCGCATTGAATTTGAACTAAATATTCTGCATAAGTTACCATATCTTAGAGTTAATAATCTTTTCATGGGTTTATTTTCCCTTCCATGATTTATCCATGTGATAAAGATAAACTTGGTCATGTAAAATAATCTAATCAGAACACACAGAGAGTACATCTGTTGTGTCTTATTCTATCAAGGTTATACTACAATATTATATGAGGATTGGAATAGAAAGGCTTCAAATGACACTTCTCTATACACTATTCAACAAATGATATTTTGAATCGTGGATAGTAGAAATTAGTTGGGTAACATATAGGCTGTCTAAGATCAAGTTGAGGGATTCATTAAAATTCTGGAGGACTAGTATGGTTGCAGCAAGTTCAGCCCTTTGTGGTGATGTCTGTGCAGGGGTGGTTTTTGTGTGCCACACCCCGTTTCTTTTCCAAGCACATGCCCCTCATTCTTTATTGCCATCAGTGAATATAGTCAAGGCATTGACCAAAGGCTCTTTGCTGATGGGAGAGAAAGAGATGGGTATTGTCCGAATGATCTGAAAACATGGATCAGCGGGCGGGTGGCAGGAGACTAGTCCAGGCCAGTTGGCTAAAGCAAACTGAAGCTCCTGGGAGTTTTGGAATAGAGGTTCCCATATTTGCAGCGAGAAAGGGATAAAGAGTGTGGAGACATCTATTCCCATAAGCAATTTTGCACGGCTCCTGCCCTTTATGATTAATTGAGCTAACTGGGCTGATTTGGAGGTGATGGAGCATCATGGCATATGGGAGAGATGGATCCATTCTATGATGTGGAGTTTTTGATCCTTTTGGGTCACCGCTGCGGTCATGAGCCTCGGGGTGGCTAGGATGACCACATCCAAAGGAGTATTGGCAGTGGCTCTATCCACCCATACCCTACGGATATTCTCTTCTATCTGAGTTAATGCTTGAAGCTGAGGTTGCTGCAAGGATATTTTGTCAGAGGGCTTTTTTCCCCAAGTAAGAGCTTCAAACAGTGGGGAAAGAATATCAGTGGTTAGTGACAGGAAAGGTTGGGCCCAATTTATGGTGCCCAGATATTGCTGAAGTTGAACTAGGGTGGGTTGAGGGGACAGAGAGAGAGAGAGGGGAGTGAACGATAGGCAGTAGTTGAAAGCATTTTATAGCCCAGATATGCATAGGGAGTTAGTACCTGTACCTTTTCAGGTGCTATGTGCAAACCTCCTTTTGCGAGAACAGCTTTCAGGAAAGAAAATGAAGCAAACACTGTACCCGGAGGTCCAGGAGCAGCAACAAGGATGTCATCCATGTAATGATATATCAGAAATTGTGGAAAGGCAGAACGATAGGGTAATAGGACATTATTTACATAGTATTGACACATGGTGGGGCTATTGAGCATGCCTTGAGGTAGGACTTTCCATTGAAAGCAAGAGGAGGGAGAGGAGTTATTTAAACGAGGTAGAGTAAAGGCGAATAAGACACGACTTGTTCGTGCAACGGGATAGAAAAGAAGCAGTCCTTTAAGTCAATAACCATGAGATCAAATTTTTCAGGGATGATATTGGGATTTGGAAGACCACATTGTAACGTCCCCATTGGTTTTATAATCAAATTCACAGGCCTTAGATCATGTAAGAGCCTTCATTTTCCTGATTTTTTTCTTTATGACAAAAATGGGGGTGTTATATGGGCTAACAGATGGTTCAACATGCCCTTTGACAATTTGGTCCTGGACAAGTGATTGCAAGGCCTCTAGTTTGTCTATAGTGAGGGGCCATTGATCCACCCAAACAGGCTCTGTGGTTTTTAGTTGTAGCCGCAGTGGTGTTCCAGCAGAAGATGCCATTAGTCTATAATGAGTTTTGCATTAAGTTGAGACATAAGATCACGGCCCCACAGGTTAGTATGCAGTGGAAGAACCAAGGGTTGGAGGTAGGCAGTGGGAGAGACGTTAGAGGAACTCACCGGTAGCCAGTGTTTGCTACGGTGGGTGTGCTGAACTCCTCCCACTCCCCGAATGGCTGGGGCAGTTTCAGGGCCAATCGCCTGGCCACTCAGCCGCTCGGATGACACTTACGCCAGCTCCAGTATCTAAGAGACCCGAAAAGACTTTGTCATGGATTGTGAATTGTAACTCAGGCCTGGTTTGTTCCATAGTTTGATGGACAGCGAATGCCCAAGCATCTTCAGTTTTAGCAGGTACTGGAACAGCGGTTGCCACTAGTTCTCCCTTGCTAAATTTCGTGGGAGTATTTCCAATTACTGCCATGGCAACTGAGGAAAAGTCATCGGAATCTCTCAGAAACGGAGGTGCATGAGGTGCCAGATGGGATAAATAATGAGGGGCGTCATGGCAGGAGGGATCATTTTCAGACATGTGGGGAGAAAGTACACAGTGCCTGGGATGTCAATTTCCATATCTTCAGAGGCAATTAATTGGAAAGATATGGTGTCAGCCTTTGGAGCTCTTTTTTTATTTAGGGTTTTTCAAACCTCAATATTCCAGCACAGTCCAGTCTCCAATTTGTAAACTTTATTATTATTTTTTGACAATCTTAAGTCCAGCTTTATTTTATGCCTGTTTATTCCCAAAATATTTTAGTCCAAGTTAATTAAATCTTTAGTTCCAGCTTCTTTCTTTCCTGGTTTGAAGCCCCGCTTAGCTGTCAAAAATATTTTCTTTTTTTTTAACCTGTCCCTTTGTAATTTCACTGCTCACTTTTCTTTTCTTAAAAATTCCATGTTACCTTAATCCCGGGGTACTTTTGTTTCATTGTATTGCTCAGTTGTCCCAGTTCAGATGTTATCCACCTCTTTCTTCCCTCCTGCACAAATCTTAATCCAGCTGAGTCATCCTCTTCAGGGTGGCCACTTTAAACCACCACTGCAGTCATCTTCGGGGGGAAAACGACAAAGCCCAAGGGGGAGGAGATGCGGCTCCCCTCAACCTGGCTTGCAGCTTCCCCTTACTCCACCACCCCTCCAAGGCAGCTTCAGCCCCTAATCGTAATGATTGGGGCTCTCCAACGAAAGAGCATGGACCATAGCCTCAGAGAGTCATGATCTACAGTCTGTCAGCGAGGAGGCTCCGCCTTCTTCCTGAGGGATATACTTAAAGAAGAAATGAGACAAGTCGAGATAATGCTGAGTAAGTAATGGAATTATAGCTTGAAGAAGCACCTCGGAGAGGACAAATTAAGAGAGGAAAATAACAGTCTTGATGAATATGGAGAACAAGGATCATTATTAAAAGACATAAAAAGATTTTGAAAAGAGACATTGACAAAAGAGACAGCAAATAAAAGAGATAAGATACCCAAGATTAAGAAGAAGGTGGAGAAGGAGAAGGAGAAGGAGAAGGAGAAGGAGAAGGAGAAGAAGAAGAAGAAGAAGAAGAAGAAGAAGAAGAAGAAGAAGAAGAAGAAGAAGAAGAAGAAGAAGAAGAAGAGCACAGCTGGAACAGCTGTCCTGCCCCACATAAGAAGTACTACAGACAAAATCAGTAAGCTACTACACAGGCATCTCATCAAGACTGCCTTCAAAACAGACAGAAAAATAGCAGCCATCCTAAGAAACCCCAAAGATAAAATTGACCTGGAAAACCAAGGCATATATGAAGTACCCTGTGCATCATGCCCTGCCACATACATTGGACAGACCAATAAAAGAATAAGTCCCCACCTAGATGAACACAAAAATGCAGTAAAAAAAGGTGGAACACGCTTCCACACTAGTCCAACACATGAAAGCCACAGGTCATAGTATCGACTTCAAAGGCACCAAAACCCTAGCCACTATAGAAAACCCCAGCTACAGAATTATCAGAGAAGCCATAGAGATTGAAAAAAGACCTGAAAGCATGAATAGAAGAGATGACTCCACCAGACTGTCAATTATTTGGAAGCCTGCACTCACAAACAAAAACATCTCCACACCACAAGCCAGCCAAACACCTGGGCACAAACAGACTCCCCCTGATACCTCCACCTCAAACACACCCCAACCCCAACCCAGATGAAACCTAGCTTCCTAATAAATGATAGCCATCCATTTACTCAGAGCCAAGCTGCACTAAAAAGCCTCCAATACAGGAAACACAATGTTGCCAGCCAATCAAGACAAAAAAAAGCTACAAAACAGACAGAAGATATTAGAAACACCAATCAAGCAGAACACAGCAAACTCCAAGACCAAGAAACACAGACCAAGACTCCCAACCAATCAGGATGAAAAAACAACCATTCTGACACAGCAGTAGGCTACCTCCAATTTAAAACTGAAATGGCTGTGAAAGTCTGACTCAGAGACGAACACTATACAGAAGCCTGATGATGGCAGATGAGATTCTGCCGAAACGTCACGACAACTTTAAAAGCACAACTATAATAATGTGGGAAAATACCTGAACAAAGCTGAATATCATACAAATATATATGTATATGTACATGTACATGTACATGTATATATATCTGTATATGAATTATGCTGTTAGCAACCCTTATATTGGAAGAATAAAACAGGAATGGAAATGTATTAAAATAGATAGACAAATTTTGGATAAGTGGTACGGAAGAAAAATATGATTATTAATGATTATAAGAAAAGTGAAATGTATTAAAATATATAAATTTTGGCTAAGTAGAAAAGGAAAAATATATGATTATTAAGGACTAAAAGAAAAGTTAAGATGAAATGAGACATATCAGGAAATCATTCTAACAATTTAAGGGGGGATACCTTAAAATAGATATCTCTTAAAATATACAGTTGATTACTTAATGTTAATATGCTTAAAGTTGGGGAATGAATTATTAAATTAGATAGATTGAGAGGATATACCATGTGGATCCTAAATATTTTCATTTGGTTTTATTCTTGCTTTTCTTTAGGTTGTTTATTATTATTTATTTATTTATTTATTTGATTTGTCAATCACTTACAAGATAATAGGTATAAGGATGAACATAGTTATGAATTCATGAAATGAATTCATATAAGAAAAATAAAAGAAACGATAGGACAGGGATGGAAGGCACGTTGGTGCTCTTATGCATGCCCCCTACAGACCTCTTAGGAAAGGGGTGAGGTCAATAGTAGACAGTTTAAGGTTAAAGTTTTTGGGGTTTGGGGAAGAAACCACAGAGTCAGGTAGAGTATTCCAGACACTGACCACTCTGTTGCTGAAGTCGTATTTCCTGTAATCAAGTTTGGTGCAGTTAACCTTGAGTTTGTATCTATTGTGTGCTCTTGTATTATTATGGTTGAAGCTGAATTATTCATATAATTGGTTTAGGGAAAATTAAGAATGACTAGTACTTAATAGGCTGTCACAGAGAAGAAGGGGTAAACTTATCCTCCAATGTACCTGGGTGCAGCAAAGAAGTTATGGGTAGAAGACCATTAAAGAGAGATCCAACCTCAAATGAAGAAAAAATTTATTGACTGTTAGAACAATGGTGCAATGGTGCAATGGTGTGCTTCTGTAAGTCTTTTGAAATCCATATTATATCAAAGCTTGAAAGCAATTTATATCTTTGTCATAAAGTTTATATATTCTTGGCACTTCTGGTAATAAGGTAGCAAAAAGTAAAGGTGCTCAAGCTCGCCTGGGGCTTTTTGCTACCTTTTCTTGCTGTTGGAGAGACCCTCAGGGGTGCGCTTATCCTTTAGAGAAACATGCCGGTGTGAGGAGACTCGAGTCGCGGTGTGGAGAGGGTGACTCTCATTGCGACGCAGAGAGACCCTGTAGAGACCAACAAACAAGAGACCGCCATCCAGTAATGGTGGTCCTGAAGTCCAGATCGTTACCTACAAGAGGAAGCAAGTGAGTGATGGACTGTGGTGAACAGAGAAGAGTGTGAGTTAAGGAATCGGTGATTTTGATAGAGTATAGAACATTGGAGAAGTCTCGTAGATGACAACAACATCAGTCGGAGCGAAGCCGTGAAGTAGCAGCTAAGAAGAGGATGTGAAAGGTGGTGAAAGTGAAAGTGCTCATGAGACGGAAGAGGGTAAGGACACGAGCGATCGGACAGAGAGGATAAGAATGTTGGAGAGGCTTGTGTAATTGACACCAATGGAAAAAAAAGCGAGGAAAGAGTTAACTTTTGGAAAGTGCAAGCAATCTGGATTGTTGCCATTCAGGAAGACTGGATTAACAAGTGTGAGATGGGGGGAAGATCGGAAGTGGGGAAGCAAGCAAAGTTACTGTATTTCTATAGATGATACTTAAAAATTCACTGGAGTTCTTTTGTTTTTTGGACTATTGACTTGGAGGTCTAATAAGTTGAAACCTGTTAATTGAAGAGACCATATGAAATTTGGAAGATTGGACTGCAAGAGATTTGAACAAAAGGACGAACAGCTATAGCGGAGGGTATGGTGAGACTGTGAAACCAGAGACATTACTCAGCAACTCTGCACTTCCGGTGTGTTTGGAGACGGAACTTTTTAATTTTAGAGATGGAGAGTTGAACAGTTACTTTAGGATACTCCAAGCCCTGTAGCCTCTGCTGTTTGGACTAATTATCTCTCTGATATCAGTTTTCCTTTTCTTTCCTCAGGTATTTGATTGTGGTAAATGTGATATATATCTGAGTTAACGGATATATTAGCAATACTGAGGTCTATATTTCACTTTAATATATAGGGGAAAAGAGGGGAATGACAATAATTAACTAATTAACTAATTAAATATTGATATTTGATTATATTTGTTGATGATATTAGATTAAATAATTGTGATGTCCATATTTCAAATAATTAATTGTTGTATGGTAAGGTCAATTTATTTCCAGTTAGACTTATAAACATTTAAAACACTATTTTAAAATATTGATATTTAGATTAAGTGTTCCATAGTTTTTACAGATATACGGATTATTAGTACTTAGAATTTAAGTATAAGAATTTTGATATAAATACCAAACTTTATAAATGTAGATACTTAATTTAGAATTTAATTTTGAAATTGTCTTGGATAATATTTATACTTGTAAGAGTATATAGTCCACTAATTTACTAAGGAAATTAGGAATCAATTAATTAGAGTAGTGGTTACTCCTATCTATTTTTGAATAGCAAATGCTAATTTGGGATAATGTATTTAGTATAATACAAAAGCAGAAACAAATTCTCAAAGAAATGACCTCTACAACTACTACAACGCTTAAAACTGGGAAGAAGACTATTCCAACATTAACAACCGTGGTGGCATCCCCCTCAACGATAGCACAAAAGACAATTGAGGAAACATTGCCTGGGGAGAAACAACCCTCTATCACGAATGCCAATATCCAGTTGATACTCCTCACCTTACAAGAATCTATGTTGAAGCTCCAAGAAATGATGATGAAAAATCATACAGAGACAAGAGCTGATACAAATGAACTAAAAGAAGAGATGGGGAAATTAAAGGCGGAAATGAAAGTAGATATTTCAAAGTTGGATGAAAAAATTGGAACAATCCAGCAAGCATTGGAGAGAAACGAATTGACAATAAAGGAGGTAGAGAAAGGGACTGAACAAACTGAAAAGAAACTGGAAATGGTTGATGAACATCTAAGGAACATGAGCAAAGAAATGGAAGACTCCCTGGTCTATTTGGAGATAGATAAGGTCGCAGCATATTTGAGATTCCAGAATATAGTAGAATCAAAAGAAGAGGATCTGGAACAAGTGATAGCAGAAATACTAGCAGAAATGTTGGAAAAAGACAGATTATATTTTGAAAGAGTTGGACGAAGTTTATAGAGTGAGTACAAATTACGCAAGATGCCACAAATGTCCAAAAGAAGTTCACGTAAGATTTGCTATATACAAAATATCCAGAGAAGAAACAATCACATATAAAGATATAGAAGTCTTGGTGCTTAAACAAATCCCAAGAAGAGTGAGAGGATATGATAAGAAACTATTTGGGTGTAACAAAAGACAAAGCAATTGGGGATGAGATGAAAGAAATGCTAATTAAAGATATTACATGGTCTGAACTGAAAACAGCAATAGAAAATAAAAAACAACAACAAAACTCTGGGACCTGATGGAATCCCAGGGAAACTCTACAAGGCAATAGGAGAACAAATAGGACCCCTTATGGTGGAAGTATATAATGAGGTTTTACTTGCAGCTAAAATGCCAGATTCATGGAGAGAGGCATTGATTTCGCTGATTCTGAAGGAAGTTTCACAGCCCCGACTCATACAAAACTATAGACCAAGCTCTTTGTTAAATACAGACTATAAAATATTTGCTACTATTATAGCAAATGGACTAAAAAGAATCTTGAATGAATATATACATAAAGACCAAAATGGATTTCCCCCCAACTGACAAATTAGGAATAATTTAAGAATAGTGTTAAATGCCAAACCAATTCTTCAACACAGTGACTAAATTAGTAGATTAGCCACCCTACTATGGATAAAGGATTGGGTAAACCTAGCCAACAAAAGAACACTAGTATTAGAAGGCCACGATATGCAGAAAGGATGGCATGCCTTTCTGTGGGAATCTGGGAAACCCAGGCAATCATATTTCCATAGGCATCTTATCAGGGACTCTTTATTAACTAATTGGAAAAAGTACGTAAAAAACTTTATCTAAAAATACCGATTTGGCTATCTCCAATGGAAGCGATAGTACACCCTAATAATCTGGATATAACCAAAATGATTAAGTACGAAAATTTATTAGACCCACAAGGAAAGTTGAAAACACGACAAGAACTACAAGAGCGAGGATTTATAATTGATCAGTGGGTGTACCTTCAAATTCATAGTAAATACAAACAAGACATTAAGGAATTTGGAATCTACAATAAATTACAGACTCTAGACAAAATTCTACTAGGACCAAGTAAAAAAAATATATCTAAATTTTACAAATATTTATTAGAAACAGAACTAGAACAAGAAATTGTCAAGGGAAATATGATTGCTTGGAGCAGAAATGTGGGTAGGAGCATTACCCTAGCAGAATGGGAAAAGATCTGGAACAGGAACATTAAGATCACGAAATCAGCAGCTTATAAAGAAAACTTATATAAAATGTTTTATAGATGGCACCTGCCCCCTTCGAGATTGGCGAAGATGCACCCCAACACGAGCCCCAAGTGTTGGAAATGTCAATATATAGAAGGTACCTTCTTCCACATGTGGTGGTCATGCAAGGAAACCCAGAAGTACTGGCAAAAAATTAGGCACTGGTTAGAGGAAATAACCATGGAACAAATTGACTACAAACCAGAGTCCTTTCTTCTAGGAATTTTTGATAAACAAATATCCAAAAAATTGAAGTATATTACAATCCATATCTTAACCGTGGCCAGACTGGCATTTGCCCAGTGCTGGAAACTACCCTCTATCCCCACTGAACTTATGGTTATTCAGAAAATTTTACAATGCGCCGAAATGGACAAACTAACCCAAGCATTAAAAAATAAAGAATCTTCAACCTATTATAGCAATTGGAATCCTTTGTACATTTGGCTTAATCAAAGATAGATCACCTCTAAGAAAACTAAGGCCGAGGCCTCCGAGGCAGAGATAAAGAAAAGCACTGCCGACGATAGTTTTGAAGAAGAAAAGACCTTACAGTCAGTCACAAAAATGTGGTTTTATCATAAGTGTTTTCTCTACTTTTGTTTTCCCCACTTTCCCCCCCCCCTTCCCCTCCCTTCCCCTCTTTCCTCTCTCAAGCTTTCCTCTCTTTCCCTCTTGGCCTATGCCAAGACCTGTTCGTCTTTTTGTTGTATATAATTTGTAGCTGTGTTGTTGTTGTTTTTTAAAAAGTAAAACTAATAAAGTTTATTTTAAAAAAAAAAGAATCTTGAATGAATATATACATAAAGACCAAAATGGATTTTCCCCCAACTGACAAATTAGGAATAATTTAAGAATAGTTAAATGCCAAACCAATTCTTCAACACAGTGACTAAATTAGTAGACCAGCAAAATACTGTGGACATAATATATTTAGATTTCAGCAAGGCATTCGACAAAGTAGACCACAACCTATTTTTTAGTAAGCTAGAAAATAGTGGAATAGATAGCACCGCTACTAGATGGACTCGCAACTGGCTGGCAAACCATACTCAACAAGTAATCCTTAATAGGTCTAAGTCTACATGGAGGGAAGTAAGCAGTGGGGTGCCACAAGGTTCCGTCTTAGGCCCAGTACTCTTCAATACCTTCATTAATGACTTAGATGAGGGAAAAGAAGGGGAATTTACCAGATTTGCAGATGATACTAAGCTGGCAGAAATAGCTAACACCCAAGAAGTTAGGCTTAAGATCCAGATGGATCTTGACAGAATAGAACAGTGGGCTATATCTAACAAAATGAAATTCAATGTAGAGAAAAGTAAAGTCCTACATTTAGGCAAGAAAAACCAAAAGTACACATATAGATTGGGTGAAAGCAGGCTCAATAACAGTAACTGTGAGAAGGATCTTGGAGTCTAAGTGGACAAACAGCTAAATATGAGCCTGTAGTGGGCAGCAGCAGCCAAAAAAGCTAATGCAATCCTAAATTGTGTAAACAGAGGGATACAATCAAGATCAAGGGAAGTACTAATATCACTCTATAAAGCCTTAGTAAGACCACACCTAGAGTACTGCATCCAGTTTTGCTCACCACATTATAAAAAAGATGTTGAGACTCTAGAAAAAGTACAGAGAAGAGCAACCAGGATGAGTAGGGGACTGGAGACTAAAACATACAATGAACAGTTGCAGGAACTGGGCTTGGCTAGTCTAGTAAAGAGAAGGACCAGGGGAGACATGACAGCAGTCTTCCAATATTTCAGGGGCTGCCACAGGGAGGAAGGGGTCAAGCTATTTTCTAAAGCACCTGTAGGCCAGACAATAATGGATGGAATCCATCCATAATGAATGGAAATTGAACAAGGAGAGATTTAACTGGAAATGAGGAGAAACTTTCTGACAGTGAGAACAATCAACCAATGGAACAGCTTGCCCTTGGAAGTTGTGGGAGCGCCATCACTTGAGAATTTCAAGAAGAGATTGGACTGCCATTTGTCAGAAATGGTGCAGGGTCTCCCACTTGGGCGGGGGTTGGACTAGATGACGTACAAGGTCCCTCCCAACTCTGATTATCTGTTATGTTTTGGAATACTATGAAGCCCACCTGGAAAAACAAATAGCCCTTGTATTCTTCGATGCGCAGAAGGCCTTTGACAATTTAAGTTGGCAATTTTTAATTCAACAAAATTATAATATGAATTTAGGCACTAAATTTGAAAACATAGTAACCATCATTTATGCCTCACAAAAGGTGAATATCATAATTAATGGAGAATACATGCGCTCAATAAAAATAGAGAAAGGAGATCGGCAGGGATGTCCACTATCTCCCCTGTTCTTCATACAATCTTTGGAAACACTACTTATGCAAATTAGGCAGAACCCAGGAATAAAGGGGTTAAAGATTAAGAAAGAAGAATTGTGAACGCATGACAAAGCAAAAATATTGGAATCAGATTTTTATCCTAATTTGGAAGATTCTTAAAATAAATATAAAAAACTGAAAATAAAAGTTTCAAAGAGTTTAAAAATGGAACTTTGTTATTATATATTGCATTCTTTCAAAGGAAACAACCCACATTCCAGTAAAGGTCTCTCTTGGTTCTCTAATGCAATTAAAATCAAAATAGATTTGAAATATATTTTTAATACATGTTTTTTTTTTAACAGCAAAGCATACTTTGATTTTAAATAAGTTTTTAAATTTATAATTATTTTAAATATCAAAGCCTAATCCCACAACTTGGTTATTCATTCTTCCTGGGTAGGCATTAAACATATTTTTGGTAATATAACCCAGCACTTACCGTACACAGAAATAGTCAGGATTACTTCAAAGGAGTATATGATTTAGTTAAAATTAATATCTGAGCTTGGAGTGAGAATTTATCTCAAGATTTGCATATTACATGGCAAACGTGGCAATTAATATTGGAAGGAACCTACTCAAATAAACTCTTTTTAATGAACCACTATTAAAAACATATAAAACATAAACATGCTTCAGAATAAACTTTTCCTTTAATATTCAAAGGGCCACACACAATCTAATAAAATTTCATATTTCTATATGTCAACTCTTGCAGCTTTGGGCATTATATGGACACATCTAATCATGTTAATCACAATTTAAATTCCATCATTCAAATTAAACTGGGTAGGATACATCTATTCTTTGATCTTGAAACACATCTCCTTTTAAATACTTGTTTTCCAAAAGTCAAATTTTATGTATGAATGAAGATAAATCAAGGTCAGAGAAATTGTTCTAAATTCCATCAGGATGAATGACAACCCTCCCGCCACAAAAAGAGTCAACATTAATCTAAAAATATTTCATTAAATATAAATACAAAATGATAATTACTTTTCTTTCCTTATTAAATAGTTTTTCTTGTTCATCTCGGGTCTCAGTAAAATGATATAGCATTTGGGGAAAAATATAAACCCCAGTAAACCAGCACTGGAGGATAAAATAGAAAAGGTCTCCACAGCTACCATGTATTTCCCTTTGGTGCTCAGGTAGGTTGGAACAAATGTCAGCCAAACACTGCAAAAGACCAACATGCTGAAAGTGATAAACTTGGCCTCATTGAAACTGCTGGGCAGCTTCCTGGCTTGGAAAGCAATGTTAAAGCTGACAATGGCCAGGAACCCCATGTAACCCAGAACACAATAAAACATAATCACAGAGCCCTCGTTGCATTCTATTATGATTTCTCCTTTCAGCGAATGCGGGTCTGTATCTGGGAATGGAGGAGAGGTACTCAGCCAAATTGTACAAATCCCCACCTGGATGAAGGAACCCAAAAGGACAATAAAATTGGCCAGTCCTTTCCCTACCCATTTCCTCAATCCAGAGCCTGGTTTAGTTGCCATAAATGCCAGAATCACAGTAATGGTTTTTGCCAATACAGACGAAAGGGCCACTGAGAAAATAATGCCAAAAGTTGTTTGCCGGAGAAGGCAGATCATCTTTGTAGGCCTTCCTATAAAGAGGAAGGAACAGAGGAAGCAGTGTAGAAGGGAAAGGAGAAGGATGGAAGTGAGGCTCCAGTTGTTGGCTTTGACAATTGGAGTCTCTTGGTGCATCCAAAATACTCCAAACACAAGGACTGTAATCAAAGAGAAAACAATCGCCAATGTAATAAAGAGGATTCCCAAAGTTTCATTATATGAGAGATAGCTAAACACTTTGGGAATACATTGATTTCTTATATTGTTGGGATACTGATTTTCTGGACATTTCATGCAGACATCCATATCTAGAAAAAGAAAATAGAATATATTTTTTCCAATCTAGCAAACTTTCCATCAGTATAAAATATATGCAATAAAATTGACATTGATATAAATTATCTACTTTGTGAAGAGATGATAGCAATTATTTTTTTAATGCCAAAGTATATGTCAGTCTCATAACATAAATTTAAACCTGAGATCCTTTGTTATACACAGATGGTATTGTTTGAAAAACAAAAGTAAATAAACATGATTTCTGTCTGCTATCTTCTTTTGTACTGTTAGAGAGTTACAAATAGATTCTTAAGTGCTGTTGCAGTTTGGACAAGCAATATTTGCAGTTTTAGAGACAAATATGTTTGCGGAAATAAATATTATAAACAATAATAATAGATCAATTTGATGTGGTATTTTAAGGAACAGATAGAACAAGAAATTGGAGAACCCTAAACTATGGAAATCAATCAGAACAACCAGATTAAATGATTTAATGGATCATAACCTATTTTATTAGATCAAACTGTATTTTATTAGAAAACTGTTACTGTTATTGCAGGTGTGAAGAGAGTAATGCTTCATGAAGTTATATTTTTCTGACGTCGTATATATTTCTCATTTGTATTTATTTCACCATGAGGTGGAATTTAATATTTTCAAATAGTTACATATTTACATATTTTTAACTACATCTCCAATAAATAGAAAGTAATAGCTGAATTGAATATGGCAACAAACCAGTGTTTTCCCAAAGTGTTAACCTATCTCTATTACAATGAACGTTATAACTAACCTTTGGGAATTCTCTTTATTACATTGGCTATTGCTTTCTCTTCCCTTACAGCCCTTGTGCTTCAACTATTTTGGAGGCATCAAGGGACATTAGTTGTCAGAGTCAATGGAAATCATTCACACATGATTTTCTTTTTTTATAGAGACCTATTTAACCTTCAACATTGGAAGGATAAGTATATGGCCTAGATTACTCAGTTCATTTAAAACTGATGGCCTTTGTCTATGAATGGATTCATTAAAATTAATTTAAGCACTGCTGACTTAAACTACAAGAAGTTATTGGATGAGTTCCAAATACATACATACATACATACATACATACATACATACATACATACGGTACATACATACATGCACACATACATACATACATGCACTGGACTGGATTTTTGCTGTTCAGCTAGCCAAAGTCCTCACATCTTTTTGCTCTACCTATTTCATCAGATATCTCTCCTTCTGAACAGGGCACACAATCATAGCAGCAAAATTTCTCTCCTTCCTTCTTCTTTCTGCTTGAGCCTGGATAGCAGTGGTCATTGCACACAGAAAGAGGAAGCACCTGAACAGTAATGGGTGTGAGAGAATCAGAGGATAAAACATCTGCTTTAATACAAATTTCCCGAATAAGAACTCCCATCCAGGCTGAAGAAGCAGAAGAAAATGAAAATGAAGAAACTTGAGTTAATAAGAAGGAATTGGCATTGATGTCTGAATATTCTGGCAGAAAACCTGGAGTGGCAGAAAATTATGTTTGCATTGGAAGTGACATGTGTTTGGATTACTCCTAATGGATTCATTAGTTTTGTTTTGTTTTTCGAAAATGAGCAAATGCAACACAGGATCTTTGCAGCCAGACTTTAAAACCAGAAAATGGCCCTATTCATAGTCCCAGACATACAATCACAATGAGTTCAGGGTTTCAATCATAAGATGTTGCACTTGAAAGTCAGGATACTATGTGAAAAATTTAATTTTGCAGCCATATTTGCAATGGTGGCAAAATGGTTGTTAATTTAATTGTGTATTCATTAAAATAAACAATTCTGCCAAATAGGCTTTTTTTGCTGGGAACAAACTAAAAATTCTGCAAATCATGGTTATGTAACCATGGAACAATGCAACTGTTCATAAATCTGAGCCTCTTACCATGCGCCTGAAATGTGATCATATGACAACAAGCTAGGCAGCAGTCTCTGTTTTGATGACAGGTCATAAAGGGCTTTCTTTTTCAGATTTTCAGTGGTTAAATGAAGAATTGTATTTCTAGGACTATCCGCAGTTATATTGGTAATTTTTGTCTCCCAAGCCCAATCAGAACCATTTGCCATAAACTTTCTATGAACATATTAATGCTCAATTGCATATATAGAAAATGTTATACCTCATCATCATGAAAGATTCCAAAAGGCAGAAATGTCATTTTCTTTAATTACTGCCATGTATTTGACAATTGCTACAAAGTGCGCTTTATTTTTGTTATTAGTTAAGAATTCTCACCTGGTTAAAGTTTCTGTGCCATACAATTTGATTGTCATTAAGAGCTAATTCTTTGCCTGGTAGAGCCTGAGATTCCAATGTTCCAAGTTTCACTCGAGAAAATGAATTATTGGAGAAAGTAATCCAGTTTACAACATCAAAATCTGTAATCAGTTCTCTGTTTTCATCAAATGTAATAGTGTCTCCCATGCTGTTGTTGAATACGATGCTTTTCAAGAAAGAATGGAACTAGATTTTTTTTTTAATGAAAGAAATTAACAGTAAGACTTTGTAATCATGTTTTCTACAGCTCTTACATTCCCCCAAAAAATTAATCTGTAAAATTACAGTTCTTAGAGAAAACAACTATGGCCATCTCTATATAAAGGCTGTGGGTCTAATAAATTCTGCAAAATAGAAAAACACTTCCTCCTAAACCAAAGATGTTTTAAATTAGTAGTTATACTGTTACACGATTAGGAAAGAAATATCTCTACAAAACAACTACTACTATAAAAACTTTTATTTTCAAAAAGAAGTGTTTTTTATTCAACCAAATTAATTGGTATAACAGTGCTGCATAACAATATTCCCAGTACCTTTATGTGTTACACCATTCCTAATACATGATAGTGCAATTAAACTAAAAATGTATATATTAGAAATGAAACAAAATACCTGCCACGGTTGTAAATCCTGAAACATTACTTCTTCTGTTCCTATTGCATTTCTACATCTGGATCTTGATTTGAGTAAGACATTCAAAGAATGCACTATAACATAGACTGCATTATAAATGTTGTAACTGTGTCCACTCATGCTCATTTCAAATAATATACTCGGCAGACTCTCTAGCTTCTCATCCCCAGTGCACAATACCTTGCTATCTTCATTTATACTGGAAATTTGTAATGGGCAGTCAAATGCCTGCTCCCAAAAATTCTGAATGAAATTGTCCTCTTTTGCCCAGGATGGCCTTACAGTGCGAAGAAATTCTTGGAATCCAGGGGGCGTCATTGAACGAACTGCAAATGATAGAGCACCATGGAAACTCTGTATATCCCAAAGTCTCTGAAAGGACAGTGATTCAAAATCCCAATGGGATGTAACAATCCACACTTTACCCAAAGATGGCAATGAAGTCCAAGATGCTACGAGGATGATCACTCTCAGATTTTGCATGGCTGGAGTTAGGGCATATATTAAACACACTTTAATTTTATCATCCATAAAGAGTTGATTATATCTTAACTCCAATGAAATCAACTGTATATATTCATCTAGATATGCCTTTGGTGGTGTTCTAAGTATGAAAGCATAACAAATACTGTTTTGGGAAAGCAATGGTTCAATTTTCTGCAAAAACATGTTCCCATAGTCATCATCTACAGCCATGATCCCAATCCATATCCATCCAAAATGCTGAAGTAATCGAATAATCCCAGTGTATTGGTGCATTTCATTCGGGACCATCTGGTACAAGGATGGAAATACATTTTTCTCACCATGTACTGAAGAAAATGTTCCATAGGCAAGCTGAAAGTCAATATATAGCAAATAATCCAAACCATTACATAAGAATATGAAATGGGATTCATAGTCATCATAGGTAAATCAGAAAGGCAGCACTGAAATATTGATGGAAATAGTCAAGTCATATGCCAGCAATATTATATCAGTTTAAAACAGGGGTCGTCAACCTTTTGGACCTCAGGGATCACCAAACTCAAAATTTTAAATCCCGTAGACCATTAATATGAATTTTGACTGACAGTGGCTTGCTGACATTGGTGGGAAAACTGGTCCCATATTCCAAAGCTGCAGTATTCACTGGACTGGTCCTTTGGTCATCCCAGAGCAGTTGCTCCTCCACCCAGATGCACCGGCCTCCTATGGACTGGAGGAGCTGCTCCGGGTGACCAAAGGGCCAGTCTTGTGACTACTGCAGCTCTGGAATATAGGACGCCATTCGTCTTACCTTCCAGTTCCAGTTCTCATGGCTCTACTCAAGGTAAGGTTTGTGCTTGGCCGAAGGGTGGGGGCAAGTGGGTGGGCAGGCCATGTGGGCGGCACAGCCTTGTATTCCTGCATAGCCTGGATTAATTGCTTTGGGAGGGACATTTCTCTGTGGACCACCAAATTTTTCTCAGACCACCAGTGGTCCCCGGCCCACCAGTTGGCAACCACTGGTTTAAAATATTGTCTATCTATGTCTCAACACTTATTAACTGAATGTGAAAACACTTAAAACATAGCACAAAATTGAAAGCAAGGCATTTATTATCTGCAAAAGTCCTATTGCTTGACTATCTGAAGGGAATTAAGTAGCATGTAGGAGAGGTAGAGTATTTTCTGTAGTGGCCCAAGCATTTTGAAATCCAATGCCAACAGGAATTTGCTATTCTTCTTTATTTGTGGGAATCCACAGAGTCCTTAATTTCTAAATAATTACTATCCCTATAGAGTATTTGTATTTATATTAATTGAATGTACAATACAGTGTTCTCTTAGATTTTCCACTACGAAAGTAGACTCTAGAAAGTGACCTAAAGGTGCTATAAGAATGAAAGGAATTAAAGAAATTGGGATTTCTAGGGAGCAATCTCAAGGGTATACCTGTGGAACTTTGTAGTTGGCAAGGACTGTGGCCATGTTGAATGTGGTCCCTGTCAAACGTCCTCCAATAGCAGCAATCAATGTTTTCTTTAAATCACAGGTAAAGTTGGGAACAAACTTCTGCTGGGTAGAAAGTAAGCTCAGGACTGCTTTATAGGTAATCCTTGCAGGAAAATAATTGTTCACAATATGGAAACCCAATGTGATGTTTGGTAAGAGCTCAGGGTTCCTATTGATCTCCTTTACAGCAAACACCAAAGCAAGGATTTGCTGATACATCTTTGGCAGACAGCTGCAACAAGAACTATCAATATAACTAAAGTGTTTCCTGTCCTTCTCTTGTTCATGTATACTCAAAGCTATAAAACTGAATGCCATGAAGTTCAAAGTCATCCATAAACTAGCCCTGTAAATAATTGAGAGGCAGTCACCAGAAGCTACAGTTGCTGAAACTCAACAGTAATAGGTGGAAGAGATGCTGAAACTCTGAAATAACTAAACTCCTCAAAAGAGTTGCTATGCCTTGCCTCACTGAAAATATTCAAGGAAAAATTCAATGTCATCTCAGATCAGTGCCTGAATGGACTAGGAGAAAACAATGCTTGTACCTCCTTGAGGTGACAAGGAGGTACAATTTCTACCTGTCCAAAGAAAAAGAAAGTTGTTATTTTTTATTTAATCTCCTTGCATAATTTGTCTTTGGGAAGAAAAAGTTAACATTACTGGAATGTTTTGTCCAAACATATTTTTTCCACTGAGTTTTGAGTCTGTATCTTACTGCTGTTTCAATCAAACTCTCCTTAGAGTTATATCAGAATATTATATGAGGATTAGTATAGAAAGGTTTCAAATGAAACTTCTCTATACACTGTTCAACAAATGATATTTTGAAAATAGGTAGAAGCACTGATATTATTAGTCTGTCCTTCTGACAAATTATCATAAACTATTACAAATGATTTATTAATCATAAATTGAACATCAATAGAATCATATATAAATTTGGTGCAGTGTGTGAAGGTACATGAAGTTTTCTACTCGGTAGCCAATTCTTATACTTCAAAAAGAGAGAAAACTAATTAACAGAAAATTCCCAATGACATTATAGGTATGAAAATGTTCAGAGACTTATCACCATAATCCTGCTGCTTAACTCTTTTTCCCCAATTATTTTGTCTGAAGAGAATTTATTTTTCCCTCAATTATTAGTCTGAAGAGAAAAAAATAGAATTCCTTACAACACTTCATTGTTCAATGTACAAGAGGGATCTTCTGTGAAGGAAGGGCTTTTATGAAAGAAGAAAGCTTGAGAGACAATTGCCCCAAAGATAACATCTCCTGGCTGAGCAAATTGATGGGCTATAGGAAGAGGATCATCTGGTATGCTACAATTCATAGCATATGTTTTGCATGTAATACAGAACAGGAACACAAGAAACATCATTGCTATCAACTCCATCCCAGTGTTAATATTTTCCATCCTGAAAAATGTAGATGTCCCTATACAGAAAAATATCCTATCTCTACCCTATTAAACTACATTGCTTCTTTTTTCATTATCCTTACATATATAGTCTCTAAGACGATTGGCCCTGTACTACAAAGAAATAGGAGAGGGGAGAACAAAAGAGAGAGAGAAAAAAGTACAGAAACTATTAAGAATAAAATAGAAATAAAACAGTTTAGAACATGAAATGAAGATTTGAATGGAGATACTTCAAATGATAACTGTCTATATATTCCAAAAATATATTTTGAAGATAGGTAAAAGCACTCACAATAAGTTGACCTTCTGGAAATTCAGTTTCATAAAGAACATATAATTTGGCCCATTGGGGAAATAATCAAGTCCTCTCCAATTCTTAATATTTTGCACATCTTTCCTGAGAAAAGGGATTGAAATGTGTATTTAATTACTGTAATTTGCTTTGATTTTTTTTACACCAAGTAGCTTCTATAGCTCTGACAGAATATTGGGGAATTGAAGGATTTAAATTTCTTGTAGACACCTGGTAATCTGCATTTTTTTAGAGGGTCATTGAAGTATTTGAAGATTTGTCTGTGTCCTGTCACCCGAGTAGTGTTCCTGGTTCCTATAGTCTGCAATTTTTCCTCTGGAAGTCCATTACGACTCCCACATCATTCAAAGGGTATTCATCCCAAATTGTATAGCTAAAAGTCTGCAGAGATTCTCTGTCATCCAGGTCATTCAGGAGGCAACTGGATTTTCTTGAAATAATCCTGTCAGAGCTGAAGAACTTCTTGGATGAGAAGTGAAACATCCTCAAAAGAAAGAACAAGAAAGTTCTTTGCAGACTACAGGAACTAGGAGCACTGTCTTAGACTGTCTACTATTGACCTCACCCCCTTCCTAAGAGGTCTGTAGGGGGCATGCATAAGCGCACCAATCGTGCCTACCATCCCTGTCCTTTTGGTTTTTTTATTTTTCTTATAAGTATCTATCTCATGTATTCAAAACTATATTTATTCTTATACCTGTATTTTGTAAGTGATTGACAAATCAAATAAATACTAAAAAAAATACTGTCAGATGACAGGGCAGGTAAATGTGTCCCTCTAAAAGGATGCAGATTACCAGATATCTGAAAGGAATATAAATCTTTCCATTTCCCATTATCCTGCCAGAGTTGAAGAAGCTTCATGGATAAGAAGCAAAACATCTTCAAAAGAAAAAACAAAAAACTCCAGTTGCCTCCTGAAAAAGCACTCTTGGGACAAACATGACCTGAAAATCTCTAATGAATTTTATGTCAAAATGTAGATCACATCATGATCAACTGATAAGCTGAGGACATATATCGGTCCAGAAATTTATATTTTATTGGATTTTAGTAATTTAGTTGAAATATTAATTTATATTACAAGTCCATATATGATATATGATACACCATGTGCTAATTAAATAAATAAAATATTAACTATTCCCCCCTAGCTTACAAATTGATAACTGAAAATTTGATTTGTTCCTCTTCTATCTCCACAACTAAATCATTTATGAAGATGTTGAAGAGTACTGGACCAAAGACAGAACGTTGAGGTACTCAGCTGAATGCTTCCATCCATAGCTCTACTCAGGACTATCTGTTGAGTGTGGTTGAACATTTAGTTGCAAATCCATCTGGTGGTGGTACTATCTATCCCACATTGTTTTATCTTACCAGTAAGCAAGCTATGATCTACTTTGTTTAAAGTCTCTCTGAAGTCTAATAAACTGTATTGCCTTCCAATTTACTCACTATGTCAAAAAAGGCAATAAGCATTTTTTGTCCTTATCAGTTCTTGACAAATGGTGGCTTCTTTTAAACGGTCTTCTTTGTTTTGTTCTTTTATAGTACATAAAACATGATACTTTACATTCAATTGAAGACAAAGTAAAATTCTTTTAAAAATGTATAAATCAGTAATTCTTCTTCTCTTATTAAAATTTGGTCAGTGAAATAAAAGAACATCTATTTTTGATAGAATATCAACTCTAACAAGGTTTACATAAGGCTTGTATATGAATAAAATTAAAATTAAATTAAATTAAATTAAATTAAAATACTCAGCCAAATAGTGCAAATTCCCACCTGAATAAAGGAACCCAAAAAAGACAATTGGCCAGTCCTTTCCCTACCCTTTCCCTACTCATTCCAGAGCCTGGTTTAGTTGCCATAAATGCCAGAATCACAATCATGGTTTTTGCCAATACAGACAAAAGGGCCACTGAGAAGATAATACTGAAAGTTGTTTGTCGGAGAAGGCAGGTCATCTTTTTAGGCCTTCCTATGAAGAGGAAAGAGAAGAGGAAACAGAGAAGAAGGGAGAGAAGGATACAAGTGAGGCTCCAGTTATTGGCTTTGACAATTGGAGTCACTCTATTCATCCAAAATGCTCCAAACACAAGGACTGTAATCAATGAGAAAACAATAGCCAATGTAATAAAGAGGATTCCCAAAGTTTCATTATATGAGAGATAGCTAAACACTTTTGGAATACATTGATTTTTTTATTTTGCTTGGATATTGTTGGGTCAGATTAATTTGCCAAACAAAAAGATTGAGATGCATTCAAAAGTGAAAGACAACAAAATTATGTTTCTGACATAAAATCAGTATTTATGAAGAGATTGTTTTCTGGTTAATATAATAAAGTTTAGTTGATTAAAGTGGCTGACTTCTAACCAAGTCCTGAAGCTTCCTCAGATAATAGATCTGGTCCATGAAATATGAAAAAGATGCACAGTGTATATGTATAATATTGTTTTATGGTTTGTTTTGTGATTGTTTCAATTATGTGATTTCAATGTAGTGCAAAAGTTTATTTATGATAGCAGCTCTCCTCAGGCAACACTAACTATGGAGAGGGAACAAAATCTCCAACAAGGAGCCTCTGTGGTGCAGTGGCTAGAATGCAGTACTGCAAGCTACTTCTGCAGCCAGCTGCCTATAATTTGGCAGTTCAAATCCCATCAGGCTCAAAGTTGACTCAGCCTCCCAAGGTGGGTAAAACAAGGACCTAAATTGTTGGGGGCAATATGCTGACTTTGTAATCCACTTAGCGAGGGCTTTAAAGCACTATAAAGTGGTATATAAGTCTAAGTGCTATTGTTATTGCTAAGATGTTCTCCAAATCTTTCCATGTTGAAAAAGATTATATGAAAGGAAATTGTATTAATGTATATATTAACTATGTTCATCCAAAAGCACTAAAAGCTTTAAAAGGATCCACAAGGAAAAAAACATTAAAATTTCTCAATTGTTTTTTTAAATGACTCATGTCATTGAATCAAAAGAATTACTATCTAAGTTAAATAAATAAAGGAAAGAAAGAAAGCAATTTCATTGTTATAAGTATTCTTTCTACGATTCAGAAAAGAATATTTCTAAACCAATGGGAAGGCATAAAACTGGCTCAAAAACATATAACGTCCTGGCCTCAGATCTGAGCTGGTTCTGATAGGAGCTGGTTTTGAGGCTCCTTTCAATAGAAGAACATCTGTGTAGATTCTCAGTCATCCAGGTCATAATTGTTTCAAAGATGCTTTTTCAAGGGCAAGTGGACTGCTTTTTCCGAGGAGGAGGAGGAGGAATCTCTCAACAGAATCAGAGATTCCACTTGTCTCCTATCTCCTATCTCCAATGCAATCCTTTCATCAGTTCCAAGATTCCACCCCCATTTCCACTCTGATACAGGTGACCTTGGGGTCATAGATAAACCTCCCCAAATGGCCCCAAGAGCTCTCAGGGAGATTGCTAAAACCAGATGACTATAAAGAAATATGATCCTTTCAACCTTCCCTCCTCCATCCTGTCAGAACTAATTCCTCCATAGCCCCCACCATCCTGCAAGAACTGATGAAGCTTCTAGGATGAGAAGTCATTTTCTTTCTCAAGGAAAAAAAAAACAGTCCATTTGCCTTTTGAAAAGCACCTTCAATGGTGGGTTGGTGGTGGTGGGTTTTTTTGTTTTTGTTTTTTGAGATGCTCAGGTGCTCTTCAGCAGTGTTGCTCCCCTTTGGCAACTTTAAGAGATGTGGATTTCAATGTGGCTGGTGTCAGCTGTTCAAAAGCCAATGCTGGTGATGGCCCCTCTCATTTCAGGCAAGCCTCCTCAGAAACAGAATGCATGTGTTCTGAACAATCTCCAGATAGTTCAGTACCTTTCTGCAGAAGCATCTACCACATAGCAAAGTGGCTCAAGGCAGGACCAAGAACTTTACCAGCACCTGGAGGAGGGGCAGGAGACTTAAGCGCTGCCTTGTCTTGCAGCCAGGGCCATTTGAGGCTCCAGGTGGGGGCATGCTCTTCTGCAAGAATTCAGTATCAGGAGGCCATGGGGAGGCTTCAGTATGTTTGTTGGTCAGCCTTCCCTTGATTCTACAATACCAAACCCTGGAGAAGCAGTGGCCATGAGGGCAGGAGGCTCCCGAAGCTGATGCCTGCCTCCAAGTGGCACCCTCTCTACAGACCTCATCGAATGGGAGGGCCACTTTGGCATGCAGAGTAGACACTGGAATGTGGGGCTAATTGTCTTGCACAATGAATCAGCCATAGTTATTTATCCAAAGCACAATTGCCTAGGTGAGGAGGCAGAAGAGGAGCAGCAGGGGACCAGTGGTTGGGGAGGAGTGCTGGGAAAGGGGCAGCAAGGGGCAGATGCCTGCAGTGGATCAACTGGGGCAAGGGGACCGGTGTGAAGTGGGCATTGCCTGGTGGCTGTAACCAATTGTCCCATTCTGATTTGAGATTTGAAGCCATGCATATCAGTGGTGCTACTCTATCTGTTCGGCCCGGTTCTGGTGTACAGGTAGCACCGAAGATCAGCTGAGACTGAACCAGTTCTCTCTGAGGAGCTGCTGTTGGGGCCACCCACCCACCCAGGCTCCCATACTGACTTTTATTCCCTGCTTTTGAAGCACAGCTGCTTTGTGCAGCACAGCAGATTGCCGCGCATCAGCTGTTGAAACTACAAGGATTGCAGGAGGTGACTAGGAAAGCCTCTGCATATGCGCAAAGTACATGTTTGGCACGCATGCATGCACAAAGTGTGTGTGTGCATGCACAAAGTGCACCACCAAGCCACACCCACCAAACCAGTGGTAAACCTCTTTGAAACCCACCACTGATGCATACATATGGTATTATAAAGTTAAATGTTGACCTTAGAAATCACTTTAGTAGGTGACCCATTTTCAGAATTTGAAACAAATATAAAATGAGGTTATGCCTAAAAATACCGTATGATTTCTTTTCCCCACATGAAACATATTATAGAATGGAAATGAGGGTTAAACAAAATTAGTTAAGATGTGCAAAATTATTGGAATATTATACAGTTGATATTAAATTAAAATCTGGAGAAGATATGGCACTAGAAGTTTCAACTGTCAATATTTTTCATATTTGCAACTCACAAAACATTTTAAAGCTGATAAGAAACTGCATGATTTTGAATGTGACAAAACTATTTTTTGAAATTGGCCAGCCCTTATTGCTTATCACCAGGCGGCATCAGTTCAGCATAGACTGTACAGTATGCCAAGTGGATCAACAAACAGTGGGCCAAGGTCATCTTCAGTGATGAGAGCAATTTCTACTTGACTGGGAATCAGTGCAATAAGTACGTCAGAAGATTTCCAGCTGAAGAATTTAGGCCGTACTGCCTCAATCTATCTGTGAAGCATCCATTGCATGTGATGATCTGGGGCTGTATCGCTGCTTCTGGTATTGGTCGGATACAAATCGTACAGGGAATCGTGAATTCCAAGCAGTATGTTGAAGTCCTGGAAAAGACCATGCTTCCTTCAGTTCAGCAACTTGTAGGGAAGGACTTTTTCCAGGATGACAACCCTCCTTGTCATCGAGCCAAGTCCGTCCAGCAGTGGATGAAGAAGCATGGTATTCGACTCCTGGATTGGCCAGGTCAGAGCCCAGATTAGAACCCAATTGAGAACTTGTGGGCCAAGATTAGTTACGAAATAAGCAAGAAACATCCAAAGACCAAGCAGGAGCTAATTGAATCCATTATTGCAGCTTGGCACCACATTGTCATCAAAGATCACATGAAAGGTTTATACAGTCTGTGCCGAAGTGATGCCGCCTGGTGATAAGCAATAAGGGCTGGCCAATTTCATATTAGTAACCATGTTTGGTAACTAATCAGTCCTTTTCAGGGCCACAAACAATAAAAATGTTAACAAAACACTAGCATTGACCTGAGTAATTGCAACACGTATGCCACTGGGTTTGCATCAGTTAATCTGTTTTCATAGTCATTGTAAGCATGCATTGTAAGTATGCAAGAAAATTCACAATCCCCATCCAAACAGTACCTAATTGCAAAAAACTTATGCTTTTCACTTAAAAACCATCAGTATTTATTTAAATATAACAATATTTGCATAGAAGTTAGCATAAAATATAAAATCAATGGCCTATCCAAAAAATGTCATAAACCATAAACCATAAAGCATGCAGGACTTTTTCACACAGCTGTAGATAGATGGATGGATGGGTGGATGGATGGATGGATGGATGGATGGGTGGGTGGGTGGGTGAATATATTATCCTAAACACACATAGTTAACATTTGGTATTCTGTTCTATATAAGTATGAACATTGTTTGCAGTTTTAATTTAATTGTAAGATTGCCCTTAAGGTTGTCCTACCTACCCATCTCTAACATTAATATTGCTGCAGTTTGTTCCTACCCCATATCTTCTCAGTTCCATTTTTTCAAAACTATTTTATGATCAAGTTAACCATCTTGGCAAAGTGTTACTTTTTCCAATTGTGTCTTACACATGTTCAAAAGTTAGCTTTCTCATCCAAAATATGTAATACTTAGAAGTCAGGAAAGAGTAAAATAGGGTTGAAATAAATATTTGAGTAAAGTCAGTTCATGGAGAACATAAGAATTATATTTAATAGTAACTAAAAAAAATTAAAAGTCTTTTCATATTCTTTTACACAAAATGTATATTTTATTGCAGCCTAATACCAAGACATTACCAGCAAATTCTGGCCATTATATTTGCAATAAAGAAGATTAATGGTGATCCTAAAATCTTACCTAATATTACACTGGGGTTCCATATCATCAATAATTTCTGTAATCCTCAGATGACTTATCAGATTGCATTGGATCTTCTTTCTGCACAAAACAGGCATGGTCCTAATTACAAATGCATCATTTAAAATAAGTTCATTGCTGTCATTGGTGGAATGTCCTCTATATCATCTCACAACTTAGCTACTCTTATAAATACCTATAAAATACCTCAGGTAAATATTTTGAAATACGCACAATAAAACAAGTTTCAAATTTATTTGTTCAAGAGAAAATGTGGGTTGGTTGAGTGTGTAGCTGGATCAGCTAAGGATTAAGGTCACTTGAAAGTTATTTAAATTTATTGTCTTGCAAAATATCACAGAATTGAAATGTTTCTGTAAAAGAGGAAAGAGATATTTACTATGCTATGAATTTCGTACAAGTTCAAAGGCAAAGAATTGCATATTAACCATGTACTGAATGCAGGTACAGAACATATGTTTCTATACTTTATTTGTAATATATTTATTTCTTTACACAGTTCCCTTATGGATCTGTTGACCTAAGTCTCAATGACAAAAGGCTATATCTTAACTTGTATCAGATGGTCCCTAATGAAATCCTGGAGTATTCTGGGATTGTCCAATTGCTTCTTCATTTCAGGTGGACTTGGATTGGGCTGATTTCCTGGGAACACATCTTTAGAGTAAGATTTTTAGAAATAGTACCATCTCTGCTTTACCTCCATGGAATCTGTACAGATTTCATTGTAATGATACCCATGCGTGCTAATGAAATGCCAGCATTATTTTCTAATAAATTGAAGACAATTTCAGTTCTCACCAAAAGCAAAGCCATGTGTTTGTAATCAGCTTTGTTACTTTACCAATGTATACTTTTTATGCATACCTTCACCCAAATCTCCTGGATTCATCTCTAGGTGAGGTATTGATTGTTACCACATCCTGGGCTTTCAAAGGAACCACTAGCCAGATGGATTGGGATATACAAGTCTTCCAAGATGCCCTTTCCATGTCAGTTCATTCAAAAGAACCTGCAGGATTCAGGACATTTCTTCAACGTGTCAATTCATTGTGGGCAAAAGAAGATCCTCGTTTCCATGATTTCTGGGAGAAGGTCTTCAAGTGTTCTTTGAAAAATCTTAATGGAAAAGACAATCTCTAACCAATTTGTACAGGAGAAAAAAATCTGGAGAGTCTTCCAGTGAGTTTATTTGAAATGAGCATGACAGGCCACAGTTATGCTGTCTATAATGCTATCCATGTTATGGCATGTAAATGTAAAAGATTGCTATCAATATTAATGGCAGAGCTGAACTCAGATAGAATAATTATTTCATTTACTATTGTTATACATATACATATACATAAACATATGTTTTCTTAAGTTTTTGCAGATATTTATATGTATGGTATTCAGCTTTGTTCGGGTATTTTCCCATGTCATTATAGTTGTGCTTTTAAAGTTGTAGCAATGTTTCGGCAGAATCTCATCTGCCATCATCAGGCTTCTGTATTGTGTTCATCTGTGAGTCAGACTTTCACAGCCATTTCTGTTTTAAATTTGGTGCTAGCCTACTGCTGTGCCAGAATGGTTTTTTCTTCATCCTGATTGGTTGGGAGGCTTGGTCTGTGTTTATTGGTCTTGGTCTTTGCTGTGTTCTGCTTGATTCATGTTTCTAATATCTTCTGTCTGTTTTGTAGCTTTTATTTTTGTCTTTTGGCTGGCAACATTGTCTTTCCTGTGTTGGAGGCTTTTAGTGCAGCTTGGCTCCAAATAAACAGATGGCTATCATTTATTAGGAAGCTAGGTTTCATCTGGGTGCCTGGTTGGGGTTTGTTTGAGCTGGAGGTATGGGGGGGATCTGTTTGAGCCCAGGTGTTTGGCTGGCTTGTAGTGTGGAGATTTTTTTGTTTGTGAGTGCACATACAAACCCATAAACATGGATCCAACCACATATCTGGAAAAAATAACCAAGAAGAAAATTATAACCAGCCACATGAACAAAGAGATCCAACAGACAATCATCTCAAGAGAAAAATCTTCCAGATGCCCCGAACTATATGGCCTCCCAAAAATACACAAAGAAGGCATACCTCTCAGACCCATAGTCAGCTCCAGAGGAGTACCACTACAAAATCTAGCCAAATACCTACCAAAGCAGCTACAGCCCCATGCTGAAGCAGCAGTTTTACATGTACAAAACTCATACCACCTCTTGGAAATGATCAAAGATCTACACATAGAACAAAAAGATCTGATTGTAAGTTTTGATGTAGTTTCACTAGTCACTCAAGTCCTGATAAAAGAAACCCAAGAAATCATCAAAAATAAATACCAACCACCCAAACACCTCATGGAACTAGCAGAATACTGCTTAACCAACACATATTTCATATACAAAGGACAAAGATACAAACAATTGAAGGAGCCCCTATGGGATCACCACTGTCACCCGTCATTGCAAACCTGTTCATGGAAGAATTCAAATGCAGAGTCCTAGCCAATGCCACCCACAAACCCAAACTATGGTTAAGATACATTGATGATACATTTGTTATTTGGCCCCATGGAAAAGAAAATCTAAACAATTTCCTAACACACCTACACACCACACACCCCAAAATCAAATTCACCATGGAAATGGAAAAAAACAAACAACTACCATTCCTAGATGTACTAATCTACAAAAAAATAGATGGCACACTAGGACGCACCATATACGAGAAGAAAACACACACCAACTGCTACCTCAATGCCCAATCCCACCACCACCCAGCACAGATAAACTCCATGGCCAAAACACTAGTTGCCAGAACCAAATGCCTGGCAGACAAGACACACATAAAGATGGAACTATGCACCCTGACTAAAGTACTGACAGCCAATGACTTCCACAAAAGCAAAATCACTGGCCTGATCCACACACAAAAAACTGAGACATAATGAAGATGAACAGACCTATGGAACAGCTGTCCTGCCCTACATAAGAAGTACTACAGACAAGAGATGGGAGGAGCCTGCGCCGTGGCGATACGGTCTGCAATCGAGCTCCTCGATTGCAGCCGATATCTCCGCTACCGGCCGGTCCAACGGACCCACGCTGTCCCGTAGGGTAGCCATCGTGAAGAGTGTACCCTGAGGACTCCGGGGATACACGCAAAATCCCTGGAGAGCCCAGGTGAAGCTCTTCTTGCCAGCGGCGGAGAGGCAGCCCCCATGCTGCTGAAGCCGGGGTGGCTCCAGATAGAATGAGTTTGAGAAAGAGTTCGTCGGTTGGGTGAGAACCTTTTTTCTTTATTTAACTTTTTGAGCCTTGAAAGTTCACTCTGACTACTTGAAGAAACCTGTGTGATTTTTTTTTTTTTTTTGACAAAACTGACTAAGCGGCGTTTTTTAGGGAAACGTCAAAGAGAGAATCCATTTACTTTTTTTTTTCTTTGCTTCCGGACTTTATTGTTATTTACTGGATAACTGGACTGTTTCTTTTTATATTTATATGTTTTACTCTTCTTTTGGATTTTTTATTTTTAGGCTAGAGGCTCCCTTTGATTTTTTTTTTTTTTTTTGCTTTTGTGTATTCCATATCGGCTTTTCCCTTTCCCCCTTTTTTTATGCTCTTCAGAGAGGAGGGGGGAAAGTGAGAACTAAGAAACTTTGTAACACTGCCAACTAGAGGCTCGGAAATATTTTACTTGAACTGGAAAAAACAAACTCTTCTTCTCAAGGACACCCTCTGATAAGATAGAGGAAAGCACTTTGTTGAATATTATTACAGGTGTCTTTCTGGATATTTATGGCTTAGCTTTGAAGCTTGTGGGAAAGAGAAGGGAGTTATAATTAGAGCCTTGGACAATTAAATAGAGTGCAGTGTATTGTTGCTTATTCCTTTTTTTTAATTCTTTTTTTTTAGTTCCGCCACCCCCTCCACTAACATCAAGGTCTTTATTTTTAAGTTTGATTTATTTGCAAAGGGAAGCCTCTGAATTTTTCCTTTATTTTTATTCTATTTTGATTTATTTTGCTTTATTTTTTCTCCTTTCTATTTGGATCCTGTTTTTTTTTTTTTAATGTACATCAGTGGACTATTTCTTTTCCTTTTTCAATTGAGGTTTTTTTTTTTTCTTGGCTGGACTAAGGTGTGGAATTTGAAGAAATTTATTTTTCTTGGTTTTTGCTTTGTTTTTTTTTTCTCTTTTTCTTTTTTCCTTTTTCTTTTTTGGCTTTGTCTTGTTCATTATTATTATCACTGGGTTTTTACTCTTATTTTTACTCTCTTTTATGGATTATTTTTCTTAATTGGATTAAGGTCAGGAAGAATTTTTCTTCTTTTTCTCTCATTATTGGCTTTTTTATTGTTGGCCCTTTTATCTTGGATTATAACTTCATACTTTTTTTTGGATTAAAATTTGAAAGAATTTGAAGAGCTGGAACCACCTAAAATGAGTAAGAAATTTATATCTTCGGTGCCTCTATGTCTGCTTCTGCCTCCCCACCATCTGGACAGCGCTCAATTCAGACATTGTTAAAGCAAGATAAAGAAAAAGAACAAGAAAGAGTATCCTTTCAGATGATTATGCAAGGAATTCAAGATCTTAAGGTAAAAATAGATACTATTGAACAAAGAACAGGTAGGATGGAGGAAAAAGTGGAAAGTATCCAACAGATGATGGGAAAATATGAGGAGAGACTTCAAAAAGTTGAAGAGGGGGGCAAACAAAGACAGGAGAAGATTGGATATATTGATAATAGATTAACAGTGATTGAACAAGAAAAAAGTGAGATGTTGAAGTGGGAGTTGGATAGATCAGAATTTTATCTCAGATTTCAAAATATAGAAGAAGAAAAGGACAAGATCTGGCTGAGATAATGGTAGGAATCTTGGCGGATGCGCTGGAGATAACAGAAGAGAAGATGATGGATGGAATAGATGAGATATATCGAGTTTTTACAAGATATGCGATGAGAAATAACCTACCCAGAGAAGTTCATATTAGATTTATTAAAAAATCTATGAAGACACAAGTATTACAAGTGGCAAGAGAGAAGACATTGAAATACAAAGGTAAAGAAATTTTGGTTTTAAAACAAATACCTAGAAGAGTGAGAGAGATGAGAAGAGAATATCGATTCCTGACCAAAAGGTTATTGGAAAAAGAGGTGTCTTACAGATGGTTGATCCCAGAAGGATTGATGTTTACGTGGCAGGAACAGAGACATAGAATTGATTCAATTGAGAAAGCAGAACTGTTTTATGCAGAAGTTTTTGGAGGGAGAGAAGGAGGGGCAGGAAAGGAGGTTCCACCAATTGAATCCCAAGAGGAACAAATGGAGATTGGAAAAGAAGAAGGTGCAGTAGGTGGACAAGTGGATATTAAAGATCAACGTGAAGCAAGACCCACGAGAGTGGTTAAATCTAAATATAAAACATAATCATGGAAGAGAAAAAACTGATTACAATGAATATAAATGGACTGAATTCAGCTGCTAAGAGAAGGAAGATTTTCCATAAATTAATGAAACTAAAGTTTGACATAATTTGCTTACAAGAAGTTCATATTAAAAAGCAACATGAACAATTGTTATCACAACCAAAATTAGGGAAATTGTTTACCTCTTTGACCCAATCTAAGAAAAGAGGGGTGGTCTTATATATTAAAGAGGCCATCCCAGCAAAAATGATTTATACAGATGATGATGGGAGAATATTAATGGTAGAAATAATGGACAATAATAGAAAGATACTTTTGACTGCAATTTATGCTCCGAATGATAAACAGGAAGAATTCTATAAAAAACTACATACTAAGATGGCTGAACTGGACTATGCTAATACAATTATGATGGGAGACTTTAATGGAATTGTGGATAATAAACTTGATTATATTGCAATAGCAGTAAAACATAATAGAAAAACTCTTCCTAAATCCTTTTTTAAAATGATAGATGAATTAACTTTAAAAGACATATGGAGAGAAAGAAATAATAAACTTAAGCAATTTACGTTTTATTCAAATAGGCATCTATCATGGTCCAGACTGGATATGATTTGGATCTCAACAGATTTAATGTCTAGTATCCAAGAAGTAAATATTGAAACAAGTAATTGGGCTGACCACAACCCATTGACAATTAAATGGAAGGGACAAAGGAAAAGATCGAGATGGACATTAAATAATACTATTTTAAAGGATAAGGAATTTATACAATGGATGGAGAAAGAATTGCCCTTTTTCTTTAAAGAGAATAGAAAAGAAGACACTTCAATACAGAAAGTTTGGGACACAATGAAGGCTTATGCTAGAGGCTTGATAATAGACTATACAAGAAAAAAGAATATTAGGAAAAGGCAAACTTTTAAAGCCTTGGATGATGAATATAAAAGACTTGAAAAAGAATTACAGAAAATACCACACAGAAAAGATGTCAAACTGAAACTGGATATAACTAAACATAAAATGGACTTAATAGAGAAAGAAGAACTGGCACAGAAAATTAGGAATGCTAAACAGAATTATTTTGAGGATGCAAATAAGCCAGGTAGATGGCTAGCATACAAACTGAGAAAGGAGAAAGAATCGAGGAAAATACTGCAGTTAATAGATGACCAAGGTAAAACTTGTCATGGCAGCAAAGAGAAAAAAAGAAATTATTTATGATTTTTATAAACATTTGTATAAGAAAGAAGATATTGATGAGGAGAAAGTTAAACAATACCTGCAGAATGTAAATCTACCTAAGATACCTAAAGAGATTGAAGAAATGCTAGAAAGCAATATAACAATGATGGAGTTAAGTCAAGCACTTAAGAAACAAAATAATGGAAAGGCACCAGGTCCAGATGGATTTCCTGTAGAATTTTATAAAACCTTTCAAGAATTATTGTGTATTCCACTGTTAGAAGTTATGAATGAAGTTATGGTAAAAAGATAATTCCTAAAACATGGTCAGAGGCTTATATTACACTTATTCCAAAAGAGGAGGCGGATCTACTTCAAATCAAGAATTATAGACCGATTTCCTTATTAAACGCAGATTATAAAATTTTTGCTTCAATATTAGCAGAAAGACTTAAAAAGTATTTGAATAACTTTATTCACCCAGATCAAAATGGGTTTCTGCCAAAGCGACAAATTAGAGATAATATGAGAGTAATTTTGGACACCTTGGAATATTATGAGGCACACCCTGAAAAGCAAATGGCTTTGATATTTTTAGATGCTCAAAAGGCATTTGATAATGTAAATTGGAGGTTTATGGTACTTTTAATGGAACAGATGAGCTTTGCTAGAAGATTTATTCAAGCAATAGAAGCAATTTATAGTGAACAAACAGCTAAGGTAATGATGGAGGGAGAACTTACAGATTCTATTAATATAAGAAAAGGTACAAGACAATGCTGTCCTCTTTCGCCTTTGTTATTTGTATTGACTTTGGAAGTGTTGAATAGAAATATCAGAGAAGATAAAACTATAAAAGGAATGAAAATCAAAAAGGAAGAATTCAAACTACAAGCTTTTGCAGATGACCTAGTCTTCATCCTGGAAGATCCTATAGAAACAGCCTCAAGCTATTGGAAAAGATAGAGGGCCTATGGGGAGGTGGCTGGTTTGAAAATAAATAAAGATAAAACAAAGATTTTGTCAAAGAATATGTTGCTGAAACAAAGAGAAGAGCTGGCAGAACTGTTAAAAATTCAAGTTACAAACAAGGTTAAGTATTTGGGGATATACTTGACGTCAAGATGTAGTACATTGAAGGAGAACAATTATATTAAACTTAAACAACAGATAGCCCAAGATTTGAAAAAATGGGAAAACTTACAACTGTCATTAATAGGAAGGATTTCAACAATTAAGATGAACATTTTACCCAGAATCTTATTTTTGTTTCAAACAATACCAATTAGGCTTGGAAAAGAATACTTTGAGGATTTAAATAAAATTGTTTTGAAGTATATATGGCAAGGCAAGAAAGCAAGAATAAAGTTAAAGCTTTTACAGGATGCTAGATTTAGAGGAGGGTTTGGTCTGCCTAATTGGGAGTTGTACTACCAAGCTGCAAATTTGACGTGGGTTAAAGAATGGATAACATTAAGGAAAACCAGATTGTTGACATTAGAAGGTCATGATTTGTTGTTGGGCTGGCATGCTTTTTTATGGTACAAGGAACCAAAACACAGGGTATTTTAGAAGACATTATATACCGGAGTCTCTGTGGTTAAATTGGGAGAAGACAAAAAAACAGTGTTATTTGAAAATTCCAGTTTGGTTATCGACGATAGAAGCGTTCTCTTATCCTATAATTTATAAAAGGAACAAACAGTTAGTTATGGGGAATTACTAGATGAAAAGGGTGAACTTAAATCGATGCAAAAACTAGAAGAACAAGGTATACAGATGAATTGGTTTTCATATCTGCAAATACATTCAAAGTACTATGAGGATTCCAAAGCAGAGGGATTTTATGATAAGCAAACTGATTTAGATAAGATTTTGATGGGTACTGATGAAAAGGTGATTAAAAGCTGTATGGTTATTTATTGGAAATTAAGCTGGAGGAAGAACAAGTTAAAGAAACTATGATTGTGGGGAGGAATTTTGGATATGGGATTGATTTAGAGAAATGGCAGAATTTATGGTTGCAAAATTATAAAATGACAATGTCTACAGCCTATAAAGAAAATTTGTATAAGATGTTTTACAGGAGGCATTTTCCCCGACAAGGATAGCAAGAATGTTCAAGAATAAATCTGAAAAATGCTGGAAGTGTCATCAGAAACCTGGTTCATACTACCATATGTGGTGGACTTGTGAGGATGCTAGAAAATATTGGACTAAAATCCACATGTGGTTGGAAAAAATGACAAAGAAGCATATAGACTTGAAACCGGAGTTTTTTTTATTGGGAATCCTACCAGATACCTATAGTAAAGAGTTGAAATATTTGATTGTAAATGTATTGACTGCTGCTAGGATTGTATTTGCAAAAAATTGGAAAAATGAGAAAATTCCATTGCAAGAAGAAGTTGTAAAGAAAATATTGGAATGTGCTGAGATGAGTAGATTGACTTTTGAAATTAGAGAGCAAGAAGATAAACAATTTTATATAGTTTGGGATCTCTTCTATCAATGGTTGAATGGTGAAATACTAAAATATAAAGGTTAGACAATAAGAAATAATATTGATTTTATTTTTCTTTTCTTCTTATTGGTGTTTGATACTATATTTATATAATAGTTTTCTGTTTCTTTTTTTTTCTTTTCTTTTCTATTTAGGAGAGAATTGGTATGATTATAAGACTTGTTTTAGAATAAATTATTTAAAATATAGTTATCTCATAAAGGCATGATCGAATAAAAGTTTAGTCAAATTTCTTTTTTTTTTTAATAGTGATACTATGATTTATAAATTTGTATTGATAATAAGAGTATTATATAAGGTAATTGTAATTGTGACTATGAGATGAATGCACAAAACTGATGGACCAACCAACTTACTGTTTGTATAAAAATATGGGGGAGCTGATGCTTTTATGTTTTGTTGTTGTGTTTGTATGTTAAAAAACAATAAAAAATTTATATATTAAAAAAAAAAAAGAAGTACTACAGACAAAACCAGTAAGATACTACACAGGCATCACATCAAGACTGCCTTCAAAACAGACAGAAAAATAGCAGCCATCCTAAGAAACCCCAAAGATAAAATTGACCTGGAAAACCAAGGCATATATGAAGTCCCCTATGCATCATGCCCTGCCACATACATTGGACAGACCAATAGAAGAATAAATACCCGCCTGGATGAACACAAAAATGCAGTAAAAACCTGGAACACACTTCCTCACTAGTCCAACACATGGAAGCCACAGGTCATAGCATCAACTTCAATGGCACCAAAACTCTAGCCACTATAGAAAACCCCAGCTACAGAATTATCAGAGAAGCCATAGAGATTGAAAAAAGACCTGAAAGCATGAATAGAAGAGATGACTCAACCAGACTGTCAATTATTTGGAAGCCTGCACTCACAAATAAAAAAATATCCACACCACAAGCCAGCCAAAATCCTGGGCACAAACAGAACCCCCATATCTCCAGCTCAAACACAGCCCAGCCAGGCACCCAGATGAAACCTAGGTTCCTAATAAATGATAGCTATTCATTTACTCGGAGCCAAGCTGCACTAAAAAGCCTCCAATACAGGAAACACGATGTTGCCAGCCAATCAAGACAAAAAAAAGCTACAAAACAGACAGAAGATATTAGAAACACCAATCAAGCAGAACACAGCAAAGTCCAAGACCAATAAACACAGACCAAGGCTCCCAACCAATCAGGATGTAGAAAAAAACATTCTGGCACAGCAGTAGGCTAGCACCAAATTTAAAACAGAAACGACTATGAAAGTCTGACTCACAGACAAACAGTATACAGAAGCCTGATGATGGCAGATGAGATTCTGCCGAAACGTTGCTACAACTTTAAAAGCACAACTATAATGACATGGGAAAATACCCGAACAAAGCTGAATACCATACATATAAATATCTGCAAAAACTTAAGAAAACATATGTTTATGTATATGTATATGTATAACAATAGTAAATGAAATAATTATTCTATCTGAGTTCAGCTCTGCCATTAATATTGATAGCAATCTTTTACATTTACATGCCATAACATGGATAGCATTATAGACAGCATAACTGTGAAATCCCCTGCACTGCCTGCCCTACCACATACATTGGACAAACTAACAGAAGAATAAATGCACGCATTGAAGAACATAAGAACTCAATCAAAAAAGAAGAAACGACCTCTTCTTTGGTCCAACACCTCAAAGCCACAGGACATGAAATTGATTTTAAAAATACCAGAACTATCGCCAAAACCGAACACTTCAACAGCAGAATAATCAGAGAAGCCATAGAGATAGAAAACGCCCACACAGCATGAACAAACGAGATGACACCTCCACGCCTTCCAGCCATTTGGAAACCCGCCCTCATGAACAGACGAGTACCTAACATGAAGAAGGACACCAGACCCACACCCATGAGAGCCACACAAGATGCCACCACCACACTTCCATGTAGAAAACAGACTCTCACCCACTCAGAAAATGAGACACGACCATGGACCAGAAGCTGCACTACAGCTGCATCACCTACCCACTTCAAACCCCTCCGAGCCATACATGAAGCAAACCGACACCCACTATGAAGATGCAGCAGGACCACGAACTAGAAGCCAAACAGCAAGATCACAACTCACCAGCTCAAATCCCCCAGCAACTAATACTAACCGGAGCACAACCAAGCCCCACCTGAACAGAACACGCCTCCAACCAATCAGAACACGCCTAACCCCCAACCAATCAGAACACAACCAAACCCCCTACCAATGAGAACACACCCCACCCAATCAGAACACAGCCAAGCCCCCACCCAATCAAGTCCCACCCCCACTGGCAGTTAAAGGAGGAAGCAGCTGCAATCTCACATTACTCTGAGAAGCACAGAGCCGGAGACAGAAGCCTGAAGATGATGAATGAGACTTCATCGAAACGTTGCCTAGATACTTCAATCTTACGCGGGAGAAAACCCGAACAACCAAAGATCCACATATAAATACCCGAGAACCTCAGAAAACAAATATTGCACCTCTACGGGAGGAAACCCACCATCTGACCAGGACTTATGAAAAACTTGAAGTCCAAAGAGCCTCCATTTTATGTGACCTTGCATTCCTATGCAACTGCCGAGATCAAAATTTAATTCCCACAAGCTTCCAATTGAAATTCCACACCAACACAGCAGCCACCAAACGCATCCTTAAAAGAACAGAACTGGCCCTAATTAGAAATGAACTTCACACGAAAAGGTTTCTCCTAGACCAAATCAACAAAGATCTCCTCACACTCCACCTCAGACTCAGCAACAAGATTCACCCCCTACTTTGGGACAAATCTAAACAACTCGCTGTCTGGAGAGCAGAAACACAGACCACCCTCAAGACAGACACACACCAACAAACTCAGGAAACTACAACAATGCCAGAAACCAACTCCCCCTCCCCCACAGCCACACATGAAACAAACATTGCACAACATCTCAGACAAGATCCTCACTGAAGCTGAAACCAAGGTCCTTTCAAAAGGATTCAACTTTGCTGTCGCTCCCAAACACATCCCCACAGAAACCATCATATGGGAGTTGAAACCAGCCTGACCAAAACCAACCCTGATGATGCTAACAAAATCAGACTCGAAATCACCAACATCCTCTGCACTAGCAAACCACCCAAAAGCAACTTATCCAAAGAAGAACAAACTGCACTACGTAACCTGAAAGAAGACACCAGCATAATAATCCTACCAGCAGACAAGAGGCACGCGACAGTGGTTATGAACACATCTGACTACCAAACCAAGCTAACCAACCTACTCCAAGACCCCACATACAAACCCCTAAAGACAGACCCCACCACCTACCTAGAAAAACTACCAAATCCAAAATAAAAGCCTCCCCGTCAGTGAAGTAATCCAGCAAAGAATCATACCCAGAGAAAAATCATCCAGATGCCCCAAGCTTTATGGTCTCCCCAAAATACACAAAGAAGGAACCCCACTCAGACCAATAGTCAGCTCCATAGGCTCACCTCTACAAAACCTAGCCAAATTTCTCGCCAAACAACTACAACCTTATGCAGAATCCATCAACTCACACGTAAGAAACTCATTCCAGTTCATCGAGATCATAAAGAAACAAAACTTACAACCTAGCGACCTACTAGTAAGACTTCGATGTCATATCCCTCTTCACCCAAGTGCCAATAAAAGAAGCCTTGACAGCCATCCAAAACAAATACAACCCCCAAGCACATCCTAGATCTAACCAACCACTGCCTATCCAATACATACTTCACCTACAATGGACAAAAATACAAACAAATAGAAGGAGCACCCATGGGATCACCCTCTCACCTGTCATCGCTAACCTCTACATGGAACACTTTGAAACACAAGCTCTAGAAAATACGACCACAAACCCAAACTCTGGCTCAGATACGTAGATGACACCTTCATAATCTGGCCACATGGGAAAGAAAAACTGAACAACTTCCTCACACACCTCAACAGCCTACACCCCAAATACAATTCACCATGGAAACAGAAGCCAACAACCAACTTCCCTTCCTAGACGTCTTGGTATACAAAAGATCCAATGGCTCCTAGGACACACCATCTACCAGAAGAAAACACATACTAACCGCTATCTACATGCACTCTCACACCACCACCCAGCACAGATCAATTCCGTAGCCAAGACACTCATCTCCAGAACAAAATGCTTAGCCGATGAACAACACCAAAAAACCGAACTACACACTCTCACCAACGTACTTACAGCCAATGGATTCCAAAGAAAGAAGATTACCCACCTAATCCAAAAAGAAACCCCAACCAAAATCCAAGACAGAGAACAGGAAAACGGCAAAGCCCTCCTCCCATATATAAAAGGCACTACAGACAAAATTAGCAAGATCCTCCAAAAATACAACATCAAAACAGCATTCTGCACAAACAGAAAAATATCCACCATCCTAAGAAACCCCAAAGACAAAATCGAATTAGAAAACCAAGGAGTATCTACGAAATCCCCTGCACTGCTGCCCTACCACATACATTGGACAAACTAACAGAAGAATAAATGCACGCATTGAAGAACATAAGAACTCAATCAAAAAAGAAGAAACGACCTCTTCTCTGGTCCAACACCTCAAAGCCACAGGACATGAAATTGATTTTAAAAATACCAGAACTATCGCCAAAACCGAACACTTCAACAGCAGAATAATCAGAGAAGCCATAGAGATAAAAAACGCCCACACAGCATGAACAAACGAGATGACACCTCCCGCCTTCCAGCCATTTGGAAACCCGCCCTCATGAACAGGCAGTACCTAACATGAAGAAAGGACACCAGACCCACACCCATGAGAGCCACACAAGATGCCACCACCACACTTCCATGTAGAAAACAGACTCTCACCCACTCAGAAAATGAGACACGACCATGGACCAGAAGCTGCACTACAGCTGCATCACTACCCACTTCAAACCCCTCCGAGCCATACATGAAGCAAACCGACACCCACTATGAAGATGCAGCAGGACCACGAACTAGAAGCCAAACAGCAAGATCACAACTCACCAGCTCAAATCCCCAGCAACTAATACTAACCGGAGCACAACCAAGCCCCCACCTGAACAGAACATGCCTCCAACCAATCAGAACACGGCTAACCCCCAACCAATCAGAACACAACCAAACCCCCTACCAATGAGAACACACCCCCACCCAATCAGAACACAGCCAAGCCCCACCCAATCAAGTCCCACCCCCACTGGCAGTTAAAAGGAGGAAGCAGCTGCAATCTCACATTACTCTGAGAAGCACAGAGCCGGAGACAGAAGCCTGAAGATGATGAATGAGACTTCATCGAAACGTTGCCTAGATACTTGAATCTTACGCGGGAGAAAACCGAACAACCAAAGATCCACATATAAATACCCTTGAGAACCTCAGAAAACAAATATATATATATTTATATATATATATATATATATATATATATATATATATATATATATATATATATATATATATATTAATTATATGTTTTCTGAGGTTCTCACGGATATTTGTATGTGGATCTTTGGTTATTTGGGTTTTTTTTTAAGATCTTATGCGGGAGAAAACCGCTGTGTTCTGATTGGTTGGGGGGCTCGCCGTGTTCTGATTGGCTGGAGGCGTATTCTGTTCAGGTGGGGGCTTGGTTGTGCTCAGGTTAGTCTTAGTTGCTGGGGGATTTGAGCTGGTGAGCTGTGATCCTGCCGCTTGCTTCGAGTCTGCGGGTCGTGCCGTATCTTCATGGTGGGTGTCGGTTTGCTTCATGTATGGCTCGGAGGGGTTTGAAGTGGGTAGTGATGCAGCTGCAGTGCGGCCTCTGGTCCAGACCCACACCCATGAGAGCCACACAAGATGCCACCACCACACTTCCACGTAGAAAACAGACTCACACCCACACAAAAGATGAGACACGACCATGGACCAGAAGCCGCACTGTGGCTACCCACTTCAAACCCCTCCGAGCACTCACAAACAAAAAAATCTCCACACCACAAGCCAGGCAAACACCTGGGCACAGACAGACCCCCCCCCCGATATCTCCAGCTCAAACACACCCCAACCAGGCACCCAGATGAAACCTAGCTTCCTAACTAAAGGCCTCCAATAAAGTAACACAATGTTGCCAGCCAATCAAGAGACAAAAAGAGACAAAAAACAGACAGGAGATATTAGAAACACCAATCAAGCAGAACACAGTGAACTCCAAGACCAATAAACACAGACCAAGACTCCCAACCAATCAGGGTGAAGAAAAAACCATTCTGGCACAGCAATAGGCTGCCCCAAATTTAAATCTGAAACCACTATAAAAGCCTGACTCACAGATGAACACTATACAGAAGCCTGATGATGGCAGATGAGATTCTGCTGAAACGTCGCTACAACTTTAAAAGCACAACTACTATGACGTGGGAAAATACCCAAACAAAGCCGAATGCTATATATGTAAGTACCCGCGAAAACTTAAGAATATATATATATATATATTCAAGAACTTAGTGTGTATTTTTAAGGGAATGTACCAAGCAGAATTCAGTTGATAGTAGTTATGTGTTATAAAATAGAGGTCAAAAAAAGAATAGTATAACTGTAAAGGCATAATTTAAACTTTAAAGAAGATTTGAATGGATAGTAATTAAAAGATACAAAGGTGTTACATTCCAGTCTAGTAATTACAGGGGAAATTTTGTTTTATGAGAAAAAAAATGAAATTGTAAACAGAACAGACAAAAGTATAAAAATATTGATTTGAAAGATACTGAAAAATAGAAAAAGATATGTAAATGAACTTAGAAAGGAATGAGATAATTAAAAATAAGATTACAGAAAGCAAGGAAAGAGAAAAACTATTGAGAAAACTGCAAAAATAGTTATAAGATATGGATTAGAATACATAAGATGAATATGTAATTGATTTATGTCTGTATGGAGAAGTGATAACCCAGGAGCATGCTGTTCTCAAAAAAAGATATTTTATTTGTTTTGTGAAAACCCAAATAAAACTCTATAAAAAAAACAACTGTAAGTTATAGCACCTTTCTCTGGGAAATCTGTTTACTGTCATAGATTATCAATAGAAGTTTATCTTATTAAAAACTACTTTGCCTACTAGTTTAAAGGCAAGTTGATGTCATAAGGGCTTTTTCTTTTCATGAAATAGCAATGGAAAAGTTTGTGTTGCAGTTAGTAGGCATGAGCTTCAAGTTCTATCCCAAACTTATGGACAAGACTCAACAAGTCTTACTACCAGAAATATAATTATAAGAAACTGGTTATTCAAACTTATTCACTAATGGGAAAATATCAATTGTAAGCAATTCTGTAACGAGACACCATCTTAGGCTTTATTAACAGAGGGATAGAACAAGATCACATAAAATGTTAATACCACTTTATAATGCCTTGGTAAGACCACACTTGGAATACTGCATCCAGTTTTGATCACCATGATGTAAAAAAAGATGTTTGATCACCATGATGTAAAAAAGATGTTACAAAGAGTGCAGAGAAGAGTGATAAATATGATTGAGGCTAAAACACATAAAGAATGATTACTGGAATCATTCTTTATGTGTTATATGTACAGGACAAGAAGCCACACATGGAAACTAATCAAGGAGATAAACAACCAAGAACCAAGGAGAAATTTCCTGGCAGTTAGAATTTACAACTTGTTCCAGACATTGTGAATGCTCCAACACTGGAAGTATTTAAGAAGAGATAAAACAACCATTTGTCTGAAATGGTATAGAATTTTCTGCCTGAGTATTGGACTAGAAAACCTCAAAGGTCCCTTCCAATGCTGTTATACTGGAAGGTTTTTTGTTTGCTTGTTTAAGAATGAAATCATGTTTCTGCTGAATAATCTAGCTATTGTTATTTGGTTGTGGTCAATAACATGAACATTTCAGAGCTATTGCTTGAGAATAACACAAAACAGCTTCTTTCTGTGAAGAAAATAAAAGACCATAACAATTGAATGATAACTCCTCCTCATGTCCAAATTATAAATGTCCATTCACTTTATATTATTTTTTTTCCTTTTTTCTTCTTTTCATCTTCCTCATTCATTCTTTCCTCTGTTCTTCTCAAAGACATTTACTAGAATAATTTGTGACTAAATCCTTGGCTAAAAAATATTAAATCCACATGATTCAGGGCAGATAAAGCAACATGTGTCTTATTCCATGTTCTTTTGAATTTAGCTCCATCATTTTCTCAGGAAAATTTCATAACACAACAGTGTTGGAGGTGCCATATCATATGACAACAATCAAGAGTTAATTACAGGATTTGAGATTTCAAACTGGATAACTTGCCAAAATCAGTCTTCTCTTCGAGTCATAGTTAGAAGGATGGATCCTTCGACTTTGCTATTTGGAGGCATAATGATTCAGGATGAAAGCGTTGTATGGCACAAAAAATTTAACCAGGTAGAGAAGAGCCATTTTAAACTACAGAAACCAAGCAGAAGATGGAGTTATGATATACTGAAAACCCACTGTGTTGTTAAGGTATTTAATTGCAAATATTAAATTCATATACATGTATACATTTGTATCAATAAGAAAGTTTGCTATGCTAACATGCTATGCCAACAGTAAAGTAACTACACTATGCTTGTTGGTCTACATTGATTTAACTTTTTTTAGATATGGATGCCTGTATTGACTGTTTAGAAGATTACTATCCAAACATAGGTCAAAACCAATGTATTCCAAAGGTTACCAGCTACCTCTCTTATGAAGAACCCCCTGGAATTACTTTTGTTCTTTCAGCTCTCATTCTTGCTCTCATCACAGCTCTTGTGCTTGGAGGTTTTCTGAAGCACCAGGACACACCCATTGTCAAAGCCAACAACCGAAGCTTTACCTACATTCTTCTCACCTCCCACATCTTCTGCTTTTTCTGCCCCTTCCTATTCATTGGACATCCAAAAAAGTTAACCTGCCTTCTCCGGCAGATGGCTTTTGCTATATTCTTCTCTGTGTGTCTTTCCAGTATTTTGACAAAAACCATTTTAGTTGTTCTAGCCTTTATGGCTATAAGACCAGAATCCAGACTGAGAAGGTGGGTGGGGAAAAAATAACAATTACTATCTTCCTTTTTTTCCCCTTTCTTCAAGTGAGAATTTCAACTCTTTGACTATGTATGGGTCCCCCGTTTCCTGATAGGGATATGCACTCACTGAATGGAAAAATCCTACTGCAGTAGGGTCAACTTTCTTGTTCTTCTGGGTTTTAAGTTATAAGGTCTTCCTCGCTTTTGTCACCTTGAAATGGGTTTCTTTGCCAGAAAGTTACCTAACAGTTTCAATGAAACCAAATTTACCACCTTTAGCATATTGGTCTATTGAAGTGTCTGGGTCTCCTTTGTGCCAACTTACCTTAGCATAAAAGGGAAATATATGGTAGCTGTAGAGATCTACTCTATTTTAAGCTCCAGTGCTGGCTTACTGGTTTGCATCTTTTTCCCTAAATACCACATCCTCTTCTTCAGACCAGAACTGAACAAAGAGCAACTGATTAGGAAAACAAAATCATGTATAAGGATTGAGATGTTTCCTCCTATTTCCCTTTGATTAGACTATTTTTATTAAAGTGTAGGAAGAATTTCCATCAAATATCAGCGTTTTCTAATCAGCTGGATCTTTTACTTATGTCTTTCCTTACTTTTTTCTTTATGCCAGAGCAGTGCAATTATGCATCACAAAGTGAAAGCCACATGTTAAATTATTTAGAGTTTTTAGTCTTTAAAATATGTAAAAAAAAAATTGACCTTCATCTAGTGTTAGCTGAGATACATGTTTTAACAGGAGGGCCTATTGTTTGTTATGCTTGGAATATATTTGGCTGCCTCTCTAATGTCCCAGGTTGCCATCTCTTGAAAAAGGAAACACTTTTTTTCTTGCTCTAGGAAACAGATGGATTGTAAAAACTAAAACTATCACTTGCAAAAACAGGGTAAATAAAAAGGGAGTCCTTGATGTGTCAAAATGGCAATATTGATTGATTAATTTAATAAACATGTAAGCTATTATATTGTGGGTGAGAGATAAAGTGGAAGGCTCTGATTGCTTAGCTTCTTTATCACATTGTTCAGAACAATCATGGCAGCCATGGCAGCTCCTTTTACAGTAGAGCTGCTTGCAGCTACAAACAGTGACGGCTCTTTAATTTCCCCCCGCCGCAGGCCAACCAATCAGAGATGACTATGTAAATATCTATCACCCCTCCCCACCTGGTCCGGTCCACCCAATCCTGTCCTACCTAATGCACGTAATCATGTAGATAGGCAGGACTCTTATGGGTATGACTGGACCTGCACAGTTCTGTCATCAGCTGGTCTTTGAGTTGTTCAAATGGACCCATTGCTTCTCCTTCTCCCTCCATTGGAAACTCCTGGAACCTTCTAGTTAGGGCAGTCATTTTATCTTCACTAGATGCTGCCCTTTTGATCTCTTCCATAGCCTGTTCCTGCCTTTGTGTGTCTGGTAAGTGTCTGCTATTTCCATTCAGTGTTTTCAATGCTATTCTTAGCTTTCCATTTGATAAAATGTGGCTGATTATCATGCTGACCCAAATGGTGATGCGTCACATATTAATATTATGGGTAAGGTCTCGTACTGGATTAGTACGCGATCTGATGTAATTATGTTTATATATTTCTTGGAATGCTGCTTCTTTTTGCCCCCAGGCCCAGGCGGCCTTCTTGTCCAGGAGTCTGTGGAGTGGCTCCACCACTATTGCCTTCTGTGGTAAAAATATGTTGTAGAAGTTAATGAGGCCAATGAAGGCTTGCAAATCTGTTTTGCTGGTTGACCTAGGGGCTTCTTTGATTGCTTTAAATCTAATCTAATGTGAGGGAATCCATGGGGTGGATTCCCTCACATTAGATAGCCCAGGAATTCTACCCTGTTGGCTGCTAGCTGGCATCTTTCTTTTTTTACTTTAAGCCCCACCTCTTTGAATCAGCTTAGGACTTCCATTAAATGTTCTTGTAATAGTTCTTTGTCCTCTGCAGAAATGAGAACATCGTCAAAATAGGGCATCACCCCTTTTATCCCTTGTAATAGTTGTTCCATGAGGATCTGGAATAGCCCCGGGGCAATGCTGATCCCAAATTGTAGACAATTACATTTGAAAGCCCCTCAGTGTGTTATGATTGTTTGGGCTTGTTAGGGATACACCCTAGCAGAATCTGCACGGCAGTCAGGCAGGCAGGCAAAATATGTGAGATAAACGTTTTTGTAGCTTACACTCAGTAAAACAGATACACTGTGCTAGTTAAATAGCTTATTCCAGCAAGAGTTTTAGCATAGTCAAAGAGTCCATATATCATTCATTAATTCAATCCATCCGGGGGTTATTCAGTTGCAAATTCTAGTGTCGAAAAAGAGGTCAGTAAACTTACAAATATCAGTCCAGTAATATATCTCCTTGCAGTAGAGATATGAAGAAGTCACACCTCCTTTCTTCCTTCAGCAACTTAGCAGTAGGGAAAACACGCAGTTAGCAAACCATCAATCCATCAAACCAGCAATTGTCAGCAAGCATCAGGTTCTCTTGCTCCCTCTTATGGTGGTTTCATACCGCACCCAAAATTACATGCTTTGCAGTTTAAAGTGACACACATTTAAACTTACTATCATAGTTTATATATATTACTTTACCCAAACTACGTTAGGTAACCTTGTTATTCCTAACATTCTCCCCTTTTGGGTAATATAATAATATATATATCTATTTACAACCTTAACCCATAGTCATCACAACTCTCTTTGTGTTTGACTGCACCTTGGGCTTTTGTAAATTGATCGGCAATATTTTGTTCAGTCAAACAATATTCCAATCTTATTAAACCATTTTTTACCGATTGCCTTACATTCAGATATCTAAGATCTGTATGCTTAGATCTCGTTTTCACAGCAATATTTGTAGCCATCTGTATGGCTGCTTGATTGTCCTCATACACAACAATGGAATCTTTAACAGTTACTCCCATATCCAATAGTAACTGTTTATACAGAATTAAATCAGTACATAATAAAGATAGACATGAAAATTCTGCTTCCATTGTGGACATACTTATGTGTTGCTGTCTAATTGACCTCCAACCAATCAATGCTTTACCTAACAGTATAGCCATTCCTGAAGTTGATTTCCTAGTGTTTATGTCTGTTGCAAAACTTGCATCAGCATATGCACTTAAAATCAAATCATCTTTTGGCTCCAAATACAATGCATAATGCATTGTTCTTTTAAGATATCTTAAGATACGCTTTGTCACTTGCCAGTGTCGTTCAGTGGGTTCAGCGTTGAATCGAGCCAATTGATTAATGCTATAGGCAATATCTGGCCTTGACCAATTACTAATGTATGATAAACTTCCAATTAGCGATTGATATATAGTCTTATCGAATTTTGAACTTTGAGCATCAGTGTGGCCAAATTCCTTACCCATTGGAGTTTTTGCCAGCTTACAAAGTTCCATCTTGTATGTTTTTAGTAATTGATAAATTTTATCCTCTTGAGATATCTTATAGCCATTGTTGGTTTTATTTATTGTCAATCCTAAATACTGTTTTATCTCTCCTAATTGCTTTAATTTTATCCTCTTACCTAATAATGATATTATTTCAGTAGCTTCATTATTAGTTTTTGTAATTAAAGCAATATCATCTGTAAACAACAATAATAATGACACTATTCCATTTGTCTCTTTCTTAAATAAACATGGATCAGCTAAACCTGCTTTAAACCCTATATTGTTTAACTCCTTAACAATATATTGGTTCCATTCAAAACCAGATTGTTTTAATCCATAGAGACTCTTTTTCAGTTTCCAATAGTCATTATTAGTTTTATCATCCTTAATTCCTACAGGTTTCTTTAGGTATATAGTGTGCTGCAATGGTGCATGCAGATAAGCAGTTTCTACATCTAAATGATTTATGATATAGTTTTTCTTAGCTGCCCACACTAAAGCTGCTCTCAAGGTTGTTGCTTTTAGACTTGATGCAAACACTTCATCATAATCACATGCAGTTTGATTAAATCCTTGAGCTACCAACCTAGCCTTATGGGTAACAGTCCCATTTTTACCTGTTTTTAATTTAAATATCCATTTACAGCCAATGGACTTTTCACCTGGAGGTAATTTAACATTCTCATAAACTCCCATCTGTTTTAATGAATTTAGTTCCTTTTCCATTTGTCTATGCCAATTTTCTTGATCCTTTGCAGGATACATTCTAAGTTCTTCCACAGTAGTTGGAACTTTACTAACTTGGCAAACTACACTTGCTTGGTACCTGTCAGGTGGTCTGGTTTCACGTGTTGACTGTCTAGGTATTACAGGGCTTACAGGTGGACTTTCATGTACTACCTGTTCCTGGTTATCCATTTCTTCCTGTTTACCTATTTCTTCCTGTTCTGGTCCTATTTGCTCTTCCTTTACTTCCTCTTTAATTTGAATTTTCTTATTACTGATATGGTGGTTTGGTCTTTTGTAGGTTTCTATAATTACATCCTTGCTTGAATCTTGCTCCAGTTTTTCCCATCTTACATGTTCAAGGAATTGTGCACTAGCACTACAGTAAACTCTAGATGTACCTTTTTCCCAGAACCTGTATGATTTGTGGTTAGATTCATAACCTACAAAAAATAATCTTTTAGCCCTATGCTGCCCCTTATGTCTCAGTTGTGTAGGAATATGCACCCATACTGGTGCTCCAAATGTGTGCATGTAGCTTAGGTCAGGTTTTCTACCATGCCACCGTGTGAATGGTAATTCACCTGTTGTTGAGTTAACAACATTATTCAATATATGATTACCACACATTATTGCTTCTCCCCACAAATTTTCAGGTAATCCTGAATCCGACAACATAGTACGAGCCATTGCCTGTATTGTTTGGCCTCGTCTTTCTATAAAGGAATTATGTTGTGGCCTATATGGTGCAGACTTTTTATGTTCTACACCTGCCATCTTCAGTCTATTTTGGAATTTATTATTTGTAAATTCCGTACCATTATCAGTTACAAGAGTTACTAGTTTCCTTTTAGTTTTTCTTTCTGCAAACTTTAACCAATTAAAGAAATTCTGATATGTTTCCTTTTTACTCTTCATTAAATAACAGAAACCATATCTAGAATAATGATCCATTATACTTAATATATAACGAGCACCTCCCACACTTGTTTTTTTAGGACCTATAATATCAGCAAATACGACCTCTAGAGGCTCTTTAGTCTTAAATCCATTAATTCTATTTGCTGGTATTACCTTTCTTTTTTCTTGACTGCAAGCATTGCAGTGCAAATACTTACTGCAAGGCTTCAGTTTTATACCTTTAGACAGTTCAACCGTTTGCTTGAGCATTTTAAAATTTATATGCCCTAAACGTCTGTGTAACAAATGTATGCATTCATCATGAGGTTTAACATTATTATACACTGTGTTAGCCACCTCTAATTGATTATCATTTAACACATACAATTCACCTTTTAAAGTTGCAGTCACTTTTTTACCTTCCTTTTCTATTATGCAGTTTTCTCCCCTAAAGGTAACTATATAACCTAGTTTAATCAAAACTCTAACCGAAAGCAAATTAAACTTAAGTTGTGGTACATATAACATTTTTACATTTTCTTGTATGCAAGAACAATATGCAGTACCTTGACCTTTTGCTTTCAGTTTCCAGCCATTAGCTAACGATATCTGTTGTGAACTCGTGGACATCTTAATAAATCTTTTCTTATCTTTCGTTATGCAGTGCGATGCTCCACTATCTACAACCCAAAAATTATTATTGTTCACAGTTTGGTTGCTATACATGGCTAACTCTTAGCCTTTTTTATCCTTTTGATGCCTTTTTGCATTCTGGCTGGCATTGTGGCTTTTTACTTTCTTGCAGAATCTAGCCAAATGTCCTTTTCTTCCACAATTAAAACATTTTCTAATTGTGTAGGCTGATGAAGATAATTTCTCTTCTTGTGGTTGTTCCCTTCTCAGTTGATCCCTTTCAAGCCTTCTCCTGGCTTCTTCAATTAATCTGCCAGTAATGTCAGTTAATGTGAGATTATCTTTTGGCAGTACTTCCAGTGAAGTTACATAGTCATCATAGCTCTCATCTAACAAAGACAAAATTATATAAACCTGATGTAGTTCAGTGAAGATAAGTTCTTTTTCATGCAGTTCCTGAAAAATCCTCTTCATAGTGTTTATATCAGTCAACATGTCTCCATTCTTTTGAAGATGTGTTCTGAACAGCTTCCGTGTAAGATTTATATGTGATCCTACACTGTCTCGAACATAAATCTTCCTTAAATTCTCCCAACATTTCGCAGCTGTTTCTTCTCCACGAATACGGACAACCTGCTGGTCACAGAGTGTCAGTCCTATTATACAGAGAGCTTGCTCATTCTTCAGTTTATATTCTTGTATTTTCTGGGCATCATCCTCATCTTCCGGATCCCAAGCATCTACCTCTGGTAGGTTTTGAATTATACTCCACAAACCTTCTCTGCGTAGAAGTAGGCTGCATTTCATAGACCATGAAACATAGTTTGTTCCATTCAGTTTGGATATTAGAGACAAACTTTGTAAATTGACCTGCCATCTTTCTCTGGATATTAAAATATAATTAATAAAACACAGCTGTCTGTTTACAGTATTGTGTAACTACACTAACTCTCACTTTATATAAGCCTGTTATATCCTGGTTAGTCTGACTGTGCAGTGTTAGGGATACACCCTAGCAGAATCTGCACGGCAGTCAGGCAGGCAGGCAAAATATGTGAGATAAACGTTTTTGTAGCTTACACTCAGTAAAACAGATACACTGTACTAATTAAATAGTTTATTCCAGCAAGAGTTTTAGCATAGTCAAACAGTCCATATATCATTCACTAATTCAGTCCGTCCAGGGGTTATTCAGTTGCAAATTCCAGTGTCGAAAAAGAGGTCAGTAAACTTACAAATATCAGTTCAGTAATATATCTCCTCGCAGTAGAGATATGAAGAAGTCACACCTCCTTTCTTCCTTCAGCAACTCAGCAGTAGGGAAAACATGCAGTTAGCAAACCATCAATCCATCAAACCATCAATCGTCAGGAATCGTCAGGTTCTCTTGCTCCCTCTTATGGCGGCTTCACACCGCACCCAAAATTACATGCTTTGCAATTTAAAGTGACACACACTTAAACTTACTATCATAGTTTATATATATATTATTTTACCCAAACTACGTTAGGTAACCTTGTTATTCCTAACAGGGCTTCTGCTGTCTCATCATCTACTGGCAATTGCTGGTAGGCTTGTGCGAGATTGAGCTTTGCAAAAATCTTCCCCTGCCCCAGGGAGTGTAAAAGGTGTTGCATCACTGGTACGGGGGATGCACTCTGTTATAGGCCATGGTTAAGTGTGGCTCAATAATCAGCACAGATGCACAGAGACCCATCTATAGGTGTGACAATAGGTGTTTCCCATTTTGCATGGTCTATGGGTTCTATTATTCCTTGGGAAATGAGCTTATCTAACTACTCGTCTATTTTTGGTTTAAGTGCGAATAGGACTCACCTCGCTTTTAGTCTGATTAGGGCTATGTTTGGGTCTATGTTGAAGGAAATTGGGAACGCCAAATACTTGTCCAATTTTCTATCGAACACATCCCGGAATTCCTCCATAAGGTTGTCTTCCCATTTGCTTTCAGTGATGCTGTATATTCCAGTGAAGTTGATCCCCAAAGGCTTGAACCACTTGAGTCCCAGCAGGCTTGGCTGGTTCCAGTCGACCGCAGTTAAAGGCAGAATTCCAGAGTAGTTACATAAAGTCACTCGGAATTTCCCTATGCCAATGACAGGAATCTTGTTCCCTTGATAGTCTTTCAGGATTAGTTTCTGTTTGTGCAACTGGTCTTGTGTCAGATTGGGGATTACACTTTTGATAGTGTCCCACGACACCATTGATAGAAGAGATCCGGAATCCACTTCCAGCATGGTTTACCTTCTATAGTTAATTGCACACTGACCTTTCTGGCATTTGTCGTGCTGGAATGGTCCACTGTCATGGTCTGGTGTGTTCTGCTCCTTGCCGTGGTTGTTTCATCGGCTCTGGCTGAATTGGCTCTGTCAGTTCTCAGTTTGATTCTCTCAGCTCCTTGGAGGTGTGCCTTGTCTTGGCCTTCTGCTGTTGGGCTTGAATGCTCAGCATGCCTTCACGATGTGTCCTCTCCACTTGCATTGTTGGCAAACAGCATCACAGAAATGGCATTCCAATTGGAGGTGATTCCCCTCACATCCCACACACCAAAATTCCTTCAGCTTCTTTTCTTGGCTTTTTTGGTGCCTTTCTGGATGTAGTTGGTTCACTTCCTCGTCATTGGCCGATCCCAACTCAGACTCAAGGTCCTCATGGTAAATGGAGGCGGTGTCTTCCTGCGGGGGCTGCAGAGTCTTATTCATCTTCCTCATGGCTGCAGCAAATTTCTGGGATGTTTCTACAGCTGATGCTTCTTCAATGGCCTCCTTTAATGTTATTTTAGGCTTTGTTAGGAGGTGGCTCTGTAGTGTCAGGTCCCTGAGTCCAAGGACTACGTGATCCCTCATCTCCTTGTCCACATTCAGGAATTCACATGCCCCGGCAAGGTCCCTCAGGCTCACAACAAAATTGTTCATGCTCTCTCTGTCCTTCTGGTCTCTCCAACTCAAGTCTCTTGATTAGACTGGATACTGGTGGTGTGTAATGGGCCCTCAGAATTCTCTCTAAGTCTGGCCAGGCCATCGTTTTTACATCACTTGGGGCTAGCCATTGTGAAAATGGCAGGGCTGCAGTGCTTGAGGAAGACAGCTCATTTCCTCTGTTCTGTAATGTTCATCAGGTCGCTGCTTTCCAGGAACATCTGGAATCAGTCGACATAGGATTCCCAGTCCTCGGTCATCAGAACAAATGGTGCAGGTGGCGTATTGTTTCCGGCCATGTTGAGTTCTTTGTCTGGTTGGTTAGCCACGTGTTTGTGGTCCCACTTCTCTCAGTATCCCATCATCATTGCCAGTGTTATGTTGTGGGTGACAGATAATGTGGGAGGCTCCAATTGCTTAGCTTCTTTATTACATTGTTCAGAACAACCACGGCAGCTGCGGAAGCTCCTTTTACAGTAGAGCTGCTCGTGGCTACAACCAGTGATGGCTCTTTAATTTCCTGCCACTGCAGACCAACCAATCAGAGGTGACTATGTAAATATCTAACATAAGACATCCCTGCCACAAGAAATTTCTAGGTGACTTACATATTAGGACTAAATGTATGAAACAACAAAAACAAAATACATATTCCACAACATCATACTAATACTAATAAATAGCAGTAACCTATAGTCTATTAGGGGAGAATAAAGCACAAAAAGCAACCTTAAGCAAGAAATAACTCCAGGCTAATATGGAATAGATCATAGTCACCCACCCAATTCTAGGACCTATTGAAAAAGTTATTGAATCTTTAAATATATGTAAAAATACAACAGGGCCAGACTCACAGAGATTTCTGGAGAAATGCTGTTCCATTGGTCAGGCAAACTCACAGATTATAGATACTATGACATTCAATTTAATGCATTTACTGGTAAGACTCTGAAAGCATTCTCGGCCATCTGCACAATGAAGAATCAAGTTTCCCTATTGTCTACTTTGTAGTCCTTAGGTAGAACATGGATGGGAGATAGATGGGACATATATTTTCAATCTTATATTTTAAGGAACAATGCTACAGAACCTCATAGATCTGGAAAAGAAGTCATGTATGCAATTAAGCATGTACTATATAGGATGCAATTACAGATATGATATAGGGTCTCCTGCTTGAGCAGAGGGCAGGACTAGAAGACCTCCAAAGTCCCTTCCAGCTCTATTCTGATTGATGGATTGAGATAGCCATTGGGACTTTTGGTTTGGAAGACTATTCCAACTATCTTGTCCATAGTTGATCTGCCTGCGTGGTTTTCTTTACATGTTCGAGAAATATGGGCCTTAAGACCACATACCAAATTGTTTAGTCTACTCTGTTCAAATTTAAAAATAAATGGTTTAAATGCTATATTCAGGATTTCTAACTACCATGTTTCTCCAACAATACGCACCCGCCAATAGGAAGGCCCAGCATGTTTTATAGGCATGAGGTGAAATTAAGCCCCAGCCCCAAAATTTGGGCCTGTTTAAAGCATGCAAAATGGGGAAGGGTGGGGGAGAAGGGTGAAGGGCATTAGGAGCAGCCCATGGGCAGACTCACCTTGCCACCAGGCTGCTCCTAATGGCCAATCATGGTGGAGCACGGACAGCTCCCTACCCCCACCAAGCACCTTTGCTGCAGACCCAGGTATGGTACCTGATGGAATCCCTGGGGAGATCCATAGAGCAGCTGAGGGAGGGATCTGAACAGGCCACCATTCAAGATGACAGCCACCCAAAACAGGGGAATTTTTACAGAGCCTTTTGAAGTGGGGAGAAGCAGGCAAGACCACAGCCCTTCCTCTCTACATATCAGAAGGAAAAAGAGCCCACAGTGAGATCAGGCAGTCCCTTCCTCCTGTGCGAACTAGAGCTGGGGAGGAAGGTCAGCCACTTCGAGTGCAGGCTTACATAGGGCAACAGGGAGAGGAAGGAGTAGAGCCCAATGAACCACCCCAGTTCAGTAGGAAATTTGATGGAGACCCAGACCAGCTAGCTTTATTCCTTGACTCAGCTGAGATCTACCTGGAATGCTATGGACATCTCTATCCTTTCCCTAGAGCCACGGTGAATGCCATTTCTGAGGGGATATAGGGAGAAGCAAGAGGATGGCTAGCAACCCTCCACAAGAGAAGGGGCCCCCAACTACATGACATAGAGGTCAGATTTTAAGAGGCAGAGCAGGACCTGTATACGGAAGATGAGCTCAGCAGCCTAAAGTAGGGAAGACGGCCCATCAAGGAACACATCCATGAATTCAGGAGAATCAGTGGGAAGATACCCTTTTTGCCTGAGTGGATGCTGGTTCATTTTTTCAGAACCAGCCTAGACAAGCAAATTAGCAAAGTAACTGCCTATTGGGACATCCCGAACCAACTCTCCAAGTGGTTCCAAGTGGACATAAAAGTTGATGGCGCATTACATGCTAACGATATGAGAAAGCCATTGGGAGCCAAAGAGAGAGGGCAGCCAGATCAGAGTCCACCCAGCCAATGGGATACTGCAGCACCATGACCAGCCCTGAAATCACCCCTCTCATAAAATCCATTTAAATGTTATTGATGTGGGGCAGTAGGGCACATGGCAAGGACATGCACAACCCCAGAACTGAAACCAAGTCTGGAACCAACCCCCAGAGCATGACCAGAATGGGGCCCCAGATGTGCTACCAACATATCCCAGATGTCCCTTCATGTGGCAGAGGTCCCTCCCCACCCAGTTGCCAGATTCTTATGACAGTGACAATGAGGGTGAAAATGACCTGATGGTAAGCGGTGTTCATGCAGTTAATAAATGAGGTGCTACACAAACATCTTTATAAGGGGGTTCTCGTCTACTTGGAGAACATTCTCATCTACACTGAAACGATGGATGACCACATACCCCTAGTCCACCAGATACTAGAAAAATTTCTAGCAGCAAATCTGTATGTCAAGCTGTCAAAATGCAAGTTTCACTGTGCACAGTTGGACTACCTGGGCTACCAAGTCTCCAATGAGGGAATAGAGATGGACCCAGACAAAGTATAAGCCATTCTGGGCTGGCAGTTCCCTCGTACCCGCAGACAACTACAAAGCTTTTTGGGGTTCACAAACTTCTACTGATGATTCATCCCCTCCTTCCGAATATTGCCAAACCCATGACAGACCCCCTAAAGACAGGGAGTCCAGGAATGAAACATCACCTGGGACAACCCTGACAGTGGGACCTAACCTGCCAAAAGTATTTGAAGCACTGAAAGAACTATTTGCAAAAGAACCAGTACTGAAGCATCCTGACCCCGAACATCCCTTCATCATTCAAGCAGATGCCAGTGATATGGCAGTAGGAGCAGTGTAACTCCAAAGAAACAACTAAGGAAGCCTACAGCCCTGTGCCAATACCTCCCGCAATCTCACAGTCACAGAGAGATGATGGGCTGCATGGGAAAAAAGAGGCTTTCGCAGTGAGATGGGCACTGCAAACCTGGCACCACCTGCTGGAAGGGGGCAGAGACCATTTGAAGTCTGGACCAACCATAAAAAGCTGGAAGCCCTGTAGTCTGAAAGGCATGACTATCAACACATCTTGACAAAAAGAGATAACCTGGCATGGAAGGGGACAAAACTCTACATCCCAGAATCCTTACTAGTTCTTCAGAGAAGCCACAATGCCAAACTGGCAGGCCACTTTGGGTTCTTAAAGACTTTACACTTGGCTCGGAGGCAGTTCTGGTGGCCTGGCACAAAGAAAGATGTGGACAGTTATGTGAAAAGCTGCACCATCTGCACTGCAGTGAAAAAATGACCAGGAAACCCCCCTGGACTGCTACAAATGGTAGTGGAGCCGATGAGGCCATTGGAGGAGATTGCAATGGACTTTATAGTGGAGATGCCAAAAAGTGGGGGGAAACACGGTAATAGACTTAGTTTCCAAACAGGCACGTTTCATACCTTGCAGCAGAGTACTCTCAGCCCACCAGTTGGCCAAACTGTTCCTGAAGCACATCTACTGCCTGCATGGAATACCATGATGAATTATCTCAGACAGAGGGGTCCAATTCACAGCCAAATTTTGGAGGGAGTTCCTACGGTCTCTTGGGTCATCCCAGAGTCTTAGCTTGGCATTTCACCCAAGCACCAGTGGGGGGGGGGGGCAGAAAGATTGAATGCCATGGTAGAGCAGTATCTGAGGTGCTATGTGAATTATCAGTAGTCCAATTGGGCCGACCTCCTGCCTTTCACAGAGGTTGCATACAATAATGCTGTTCAAAATAGCACAGGACAAACTCCCTTCAAGGTAGTGAGTGGCATGGACTTGGTCCCAATGCCTGAGTATCCAAGGACATCCCCCTTCAGTCAGCTGACCGATTGGATGTCAACGCTGAAAGCAATTTGGGAGAATGTTTAAAAAGCACTGGTAAAAGCAGCACAGACCTATAAGAGACAGGCAGACAAACACCGAGCCCCACATCAACCATTCCAGTTGGGGGAGAAGGTCTATCTCTCCACCAAATATCTGGGGTTAAGACTCCCTAGCAAGAAATTGGGGCCAAAGTTCATGGGACCATTCCCCATAGTAAAGATCATCAACCCAGTCACAGTGCAATTGAAGTTGCCCCGATTGTTAGGGAAAATACACCCGGTATTCCATAGTAACCTTTTAAAACCTGTGGTTGGATCAATGCTGAGGCCCCTACCTCATGAGCCCCCAGATCCCATGGTCATAGGAGGCCAAACCCATTATGAGGTGCAGCGAATCCTCGATTTGAGGTGATACAGAAGACAATTCCAATATTTAATCAAGTGGAAGGGCTACCCCTTATCAGGGACATCATGGGTAAAGAGTAGGAACATCCAAGATGATCACCTTGTAGCAAGGTTCCATGCAGAAAATCCAACCAAACCTTGGGGAGGGTATCTGCAATCAAATTGATTTTGTGTGTGTTATACAGGTCACATTCAAGAAGTGAGGGGAGCCGAATGTCAACTCATAAAACATTTTGTATACATGTTTTATAGTTGACAACAGAAAGAAGCGGGGGAGTTTCAAAGACAAGCAATAGTGTGAAATCAAAAGTACATTCCGTTCATATTTTCTTCAAAGACTGATTAGATGGCTGAAGCTTCTGCTGTGAAAAAATCTAATTGGAGAGCATGATTGATGACTCTTAGCTATGGATGTTTTTCATTGGATGATACACCCAGAGGGGTGGAGGGGAAAGCAGGATCAAGGGTAACAGTGAATTATATACCTCAGAGTTGGCTATGCCCAGGTTAATGCCAGATGTAGAATGTTACCTTCAAATAAATCCTTTTTAGTTTTGGGAGTATGGCTTGAGGTTCATGATTTAATTAGAGTAACTGTCAGAACCCTGACACCAGGCTCTCTCCTGGAATGAGCAGTGAGTTAGCCTGCAGTATTATATTCTAACCACTGCTCCACCACAGCTCTCCATGATGATCCATAGCTAAGCAGACTACATACTACCAGAAGGTTTTACATATACTCAATTTATGGACTATCAAATTCATTTATTGATGGAATCCATTCTATACATTTGTCCATTGTCTAAAATATAGAGGCATTCCATAAGATCTGACGCATCATAATCCACTGCTTTTATAGGTGAATGAGATATAATACAAAAATGGTTGAACTTGTATCATGACAGCACAGTACTCCTTTTATCAATTGCTTCCCCTCCTTCACATATCAGAATGTATATGTGTGTATATGCACCCTCATACACACATACATACACATACACATACCCAACAGCAACTGCAACCACAACAATAACCATCATAAATTATAGTAGGTTTCTCTCACTTTGGCTATACCCAAAGAGCATTTGGGTATATTAAATTACTTACACATCCTGCTTTTGTGTTTTGAGAAACCATTTTTATCAACTGCATGATCTTTAAGTTGAGAATAAACATTTCCCTAATGTCAACTGCACTTTCAGTGCCAGAGGACTTGTTAAAATTCATTATTATATCCTCAACTTTAATTACTTCATTTACTAGATGAGGATCAAAGGGAATTGAGAGAAACAGACCCATAAGAACTCTCTCTAGTTGTATGTGATGGAATAAATGTCCAGAAACCAGAATATATCTGAAGGATTTACTTGGGGTCTTGTGAATTATAGAAAGGAAACATATATGTAACCTAACATAACCTACAAATGAGTAAAAAGAAATAAATGAATAGTACAATTATAGCTTGAAAAAATCAAGCTAGAATCAACAAAGTATGAATACCAAGAACATTGGCAATCATTAAGTGCAGATATTTCCTTCAATGATATAACAATTTAGACATTACTGATGAAACCAGAATACTAATCTGCAAAGTAATCCTGATTTCAAAATGTTAATATTATTCATGCTATTATATCAAATCGTGTTCAAGACACATTCCTTTTCTAACAACACTAAGACTTCTTCCATTATATGCAACATAAAGGATCCGGTCAAAATTTCACATGAATTCTATCAGCTGGGAAACTTTGCCATTGGACAGATTGTTTCTCAAATCTTGTTCCTTCACTTTTCAATTAATTTCAATGAGCAACCATCCCTGTTTAGTATCAAGGAAGCCATGTAAGCATTTCATTCTCTTTTTCTGCCAACTCCCTCTTCCGTAAGCATCCATTCATTAAGACCAAGATAATTGGAACATGAGAAACTTCTATGAATTTAAGATACTGCATACTTTCATTTTATGACATTATTGTTGTTTGCTTCTTTGTATTACGCCTTTGTTAACTCCTGGAGAATTGCATTTATTTTATTTTCAGTATTTTGTTAGAAATTCATTTATTTCTGATGACAATATTTACTGGCAATCTAAAAAGTAAAATATATTATTTGACATATCATTTTGGTTCTGGGTCTCAAAATGTATTACAGTAGTTTTTCATTATCAACTGCTTGCCTGTTAATTTTTTCATTCACCTCCTATTTTATTTTACTAAGCCGAGCTTCTCACTTTTCCGTATTGAAAAAAAGCTATTAAGCTCTTTAGTTTCATTTCTTCAAAGTTCCACATTTTATTCATGCTTTGCTGTGCTCTATTGTCAGGTATTTTTAATCCATTGCAAATTATTTTTCCCCATTCCTTCTTTTTTTACCAAATTCTTCCCTGCTTTATGAATGTACTTATATATTTAATGATACTTCCAAAATTCTCAGCATATTATCCAGCTATAGGCAAGGACTTCTGACACAAGAACTCTGCACTATATCGGTAGCTTTTCAGAATAAAGTAGTGACAGGTATTTTTTTTTCAAAAAAAAAAAACCTGCCAAGCTAACATATGTTTGAGTGTGTTTTGTTTCAGAACTTTGAATCCAGTATTGAAAGTTTTATGTCAAGCAACAATGAATATAGGGAAATGCCTATCAGCATGCTTCACAATAAACAAGTGAGTGTATTTGCCCAATTTTGGGGAACACATTCATCCTTGTTTAAATTACTTGATCAGCAACAAACTTGTTGAACACCTGAGGCAAGCAAAGTTATAACCAGAAGCCAATGTGGGTTTGTCAAAAACAGATCATACCAAACAAATCTTATTTCATTCTTTGACTGTGACTAAATTAATGGATCAGCAAAATGTGGTGGATATAGTATACTTGGATTTTAGTAAGGCATTTGACAAATTAAGCCACCATTTTCTAACTTAGAAAAAACACAGTTTTCTAACTTAGAAAAATGTGGAATAGACAACATCACTGCCAGATGGATTCATAACTAGCCAACAAATCCCAGTCAATGTGTAGTCCTTCATGGAATTATTTCTACATGGAGAAAAGTAAGCAGTAGAGTATCCCAAGGTCCTGTCTTAGGCTCAGTATTCATCAACAACTTCATAAATGATTTAGACAAGCGAATAAAAGGGGAACTTATCAAATTTGCAGATGATACCAAGCTGACAGGAATAGCCAACACTCCACAAGATAGGTTCAAGATCCAGAAGGATTTCAATAGCCTTGAACACTGGGTCCTATTTAAGAAAATGTAATTCAATGGTGGGACAAGTAAGGTCCATTCCAACTCTGTTATTCTACTATTCTGTTACTTTATTTCTTTCAGGCATGCTAGATTTTGTCTACACAGTTTAAGACATTCTACATTTGCTAGTGTTTATAGTACAAGAAAAAAGTTTTGATTTACTAAAGTACTCTATGTATTCTTTCTAAACATGCTTTGCTACACTTTATGTAATCTGCAGTGTGATGCCAAAGAACTACCAGTACATTCTGGCTCTTGTATTTGCAATAAAAGAGATCAATGAGGATTTCACAATTCTTCCCAATGTCACTTTGGGTTTGCGCATCTTGGATAACTACTGTAGTAGACAGATCACATATGATGCCACTCTGCGCCTGCTTTCCACAAAGAACAGGTTTATCCCCAACTACAAATATGATCCTGAGAACCATTTGATAGCTGTCATTGGAGGACTTGATTCTGAAACCTCTCTGTATATGGCCACAATATTAAACCTTTACAAGATCCCACAGGTGATATTTTGAGGTGTACCTGCAAAAAGCTACACAACTAAAATGCTATGGTGTATGTATAAGACATTGAAGGACAATTAATATTAATTAAACATAGAGAAATAAATCAATGCCATACGTAAAATTTAATATAGAACAAAAAAAGCATATCTTTCATGTGAGAGACATTTCAAAATAGTTTCCAGAGACAGCACTTCAGATTGTAATGCTGTGCCACCAATTAAGAATGTAGTTTCCCTGTGAAAAATATTCACTGCAGATAATAATAAAATTGTCAGAGAACAGTATTCTCAAGCTTCAAGTTCTGTTCGAACCTATATTATACAATATTTTGGTTACACTTGCATGTTAAAAAGTAATTTAATATACATATCAGAATTCATATTTACAGAAATTATATAATTTTTATTGTAACTAATGCTTTTAGATCACATACGGATCACTTGTTTTAGGACTGAGTGATGAAATTCTTTTTTCTTCTTTATATCGGATGGTTCCAAATGAATACAGTCAGTACTCTGGGATTATTCAGTTGCTGATATATTTTAGATGGACATGGATTGGCCTGTTTGCAGTAAATGATGACAACGGAGAAAGGTTTTTCCAAGCCATTGTGCCTATGCTTTTTGAAAATCATATCTGTTTTGCTTTTATCAAGAGAACACATAAATGGGCTGATTTGGCTAAACTTTTAGATTTATTTCTAGATGATCTGGAGAAATTTCCCAGTCTCATGAAAAGTAAAGCCAATGTATTTATTGCCCATGGTTCCCTAGTATCCATGCTTAATTTAATGTGGTATCTTCAGATGTCTGCTTGGGATTCACACATTGGTAAAGTGTGGATTGTGACAGAACAGTGGGATTTCACATTAACTGACTATCAAAAGAACATGGATATTCTTCCTTTCCAAGGTGCTATATCTTTTTCAGTTCATTCAAATGAAGTACCAGGATTTACAGCATTTCTTGAGAATGTAAAGCCTTTCTGGAGAAGAGAAGATGGTTTTATCCAAGATTTTTGGGAAAAGGCTTTTAGCTGTTCATGGAAAAATTACAAGACAACTGAAGATGAGGAGCACAAGAAAAAATGCACAGGAAAGGAGAAGCTGAAGAGCCTTCCAAGAACGTTCTTTGAAATGAGAATGACTGGCCAAAGCTACAATATCTACAATGCTGCCCATGCCATTGCACATACTCTACACACTATTTGTGAAGCTAAAGCAAAATACAGAAGAAGGGTTTCTGGAGGAATCCTAAAGTTTTGGAATCTCCAGCCATGGCAGGTAATTAGCATCTGAAAAGCTTAGTTTTTATATGCAGATTATAAGAAGATAACATTTGGGGGGGAGGTACATTTCATTTCCAATCTTGGTGTCTTCCATTTGTGTTGAAATGCAGTTCTCAAAAATTGAATGAAATTTGGCTTTGGAGAAAACAAATGTTTTATGTCATATTTAGAAATATGGGATCTGATAGAGATTGCATTGCTATAATGGAAAAGTTGATATTATTTATATATGTCATATGAGAATTTGATTTTTTTTTTTCAAGAAATTGCCAAGATCTCATCCAGTTTAAGATTTGGGCATAAAATTTTTTAAACTTTTTCCCTCTGGATAGATCGTGATTCAAATCAATAGATTTAATTTAATTTACATGACAAAGTAATTGTATCTCCCTCTGCCACAGGGAAACATATAAGATCAATTTAATTAGAGAATGGGATGGGACAGGATGGGGCGGGATAGAACAAAACAGAACAGAAAACAATGGAATAAGAGAGTAGAAAGCTACTTGGAAGTCTTCTAGTTCAACCCCCTACTCAGGTAGGAAACCCTGGCCTATACCATTTCAGAGAAATGGTTGTCCAGTCTCTTCTTAAAAGCTTCCAGTGTTGGAACATTCACAACTTCAGGAATCAAGTTGTTGCACTGACTAATTGTTCTAACTATCAGGAAATTTCTCCTTAGTTCTACGTTGCTTCTCTCCTTGATTAGTTTCCATGCATTGCTTCTTGTCTTACCTTTAGATGCTTTAGAGAATAAGTTGACACCCTCTTCTTTGTGGCAACTGCTTAGTTGTTGGAATATTGCTATCATGTCACCCCTAGTCCTTCTTTTCTTTAAACTAGGCATACACAATTCCAGCAATTGTTCTTTATATGTTTTAACCTCCAGTCCCCTAATTTTCTTTGTTGCTCTTCTCTGCATTCTTTCTAAAGTCTCAACATCATTTTTACATTATGACAACCAAAACTAAATCCAGTATTCCAAGTGTGATCTTACCAAGGCATTATAAAAAATATCACGTTAATAATAGAATAGAATAACTTTATTATCACTTTGAATGTACACTGATCGGCATACATTAAAATGAAATTTCATTGTGTACAGCTCTCAAAGGGTCACCACCTCCAATACACACTACATAAACATGGATAAATAAATAAATAAATACAAAATTACACATACTATATACCCACATATATGACACAGAAACAACACAATCTGTTGTCACGGGTTCTAATATTGGAAGTGTCGCTGAAATACTATGCATGGTTTTGATTACCCTTTGCAAGTAAATTATTGAAGAGCTGGAAGAAAAGGTTTTGAAATATTTTTCCCTCTGTTTTTATTTCATAAAATAAGGTCATATCATAACAGTTATATTATCTAGATTATAGGATTTAGCATCACCATATCTAGTAATGGTCACGGTTCTTTGCTTTAAAATAAAAGATAGAGGACATATTATGAATAAGTTACTTAAAGGCAAGGGTGGGATTCAAATTTTTTAACAACTGGTTCTGTGGGCATGGCTAAGGTGGTGGGTGTGGCTTGGTCATGTGACTGGCTGGGTGTGACCAACTCAATAGCACTCACATCAAGGCATGCATCCCCTTGCATGGCCTCTTGTGACTGTGGGGATGCTGCAACAGTCGTAAGTGTGAAAAATGGTCATAAGTCACTTTTTCAGTGCCATTGTAACTTTGAATGGTCACTCCACACAAGCAAAGTACCAGCAAAGGAGGGGAAAATACTCCAGAGATGTTCCAGAGACAGGAAGTCTAGTCCTGCCAAGAATGTAATAAGGGTTAATTGAGAAGCAGTTTTTGTAAGCATCACCAGAATGTTTCCTTCCTGCCTTCCTTCCATTCTTCTAATGGCCAGTTCTCCAAACTGCTTAGAATGTTAACAACCGGTTCTAGCGAATAGGTGTGAATCTGTAGAATCCCACCCCTGCTTAAAGGAGATTTTTATGTATCAATTGCAAAGTAGATAAAAAAAAAATTGGAATCATCCTGGAAGAATTTTAATTGCTTTGGAATCTATTAGAAATAAGAACCTAAGATGGCAATTTGTGGTCTAGTAATGTTTTCTTTATTCAAAGTTTGAAGTATATAATGTTATTAAGAGCCATAGTGATGCAATGGTTAGAATGCAGTACTGCAAGCTACTTCTGCTGATTGCTGGCTGCCAGCTGTTCAGCAGTTTGAGTTTCATGGCTCAAGGTTGACTTCCATCCTTCTAAGGTTGGTAAAATGCAAATCTTTTCTTTCTGTGCTAGCTTGGAGCTGAAACTTATGAAGAACAGTTGCTTTGGGTTTGGCTAATCTAGAAAAAAGAAGGACTAGGGATAATATGATAGCAATATTCAATATATGAGGGGCTGCCACAAAGAAGAGGGGATCAACTCAAATTTCAAAGTAACATTATGAAATGGTATAGGGTCTCCTGCTTGAGCAAGGAGTTAAACCAGAAGACCTCCAAGGTCCCTCACAGCTCTATTCTATTCTATCCAAACAATAGACTCTTAAGTGGCTGGAGGTCAACACTGGATCAAATTCTTTTCCACAAATAAATGAATATCTTTATTATCATAACTGACCAGAACTATATACAGTACAACTTTCTAAAAACACACAGTTTTTTTCCCCATATTACAGTTTCTCTTCTACAGCTACTCTGAAGATGCCTACTTAATGCTATTGACCTCCAGATGCTTTTAGCAGAGTTACAAAACAATCCCATTGCAGTAAATGTTCTTAGTTTGTTTTTCAAGATTTCCACCATGAATGTTCTTTTTGCTCTGATTTAGTTCCATCCCTTTTTAAGAGGTATCTCATTCAAC
>NC_142008.1:107506354-107536354 GCF_049901715.1 Pseudonaja textilis | reverse complement strand
CAGACTCACACCCACACAGAAGATGAGACATGACCACGGACTAGAAGCCGCACCACAGCTGCATCACTACCCGCTTCAAACCCATACATGAAGTGAATTGACACCCACCATGAAGATGTGGCACGACCACAAAGGCGAAGCCAAACAGCAGGATCACGGCTCACCAGCTTCAATCCCCCAGCAACTAAGACTAACCGGAGCACAACCGAGCCCCCACCTGAACAGATCACACCCCAGCCAATCAGAGCACAGCCAACCCCCAGCCAATCAGAGCACAGGCAGTCCCCAACCAATGAGAACACACACACACACAATCAGAACACAGCCAAGCCCCCCACCCAATCAAGTCACACCCCACTAGCAGTTAAAAGGAAGAAGCAGTTGCAAGCTCACTTTACTCTGAGAAGCACAGAGCCGAAGACACAAGCCTGAAGATGATGAATGAGACTTTATTGAAAGGTTGCCTAGATACTTCTAATTTTACGTGGGAGAAAACCCGAATAACCAAAGATCCACATACAAATACCCGTGAGAACCTCAGAAAACATATATATATATATATATATATATATATATATATATATATATGTATATATATATATATTTTCTTAAGTTTTCGCTGGTACTTACATGTATGGCATTCAGCTTTATTCGGTATTTTCCCACGTCATTGTAGTTGTGCTTTTAAAGTTGTAGCAACGTTTGGCAGAATTCATCTGCCATCATCAGGCTTCTGTATTGTGTTTGTTGAACACAATACAGAACACAATACAGAAGCCTGATGATGGCAGATGAGATTCTGCCGAAACGTTGCTACAACTTTAAAAGCACAACTACAATGACGTGGGAAAATACCTGAACAAAGCTGAATGATATATATATATATATATATATATATATATATATATATATATATATATATATATATATATATATATGCTATATATATATATATATGCCATATATATATATATATGCCATATATATATATATATATATATATATATATATATATATATATATACACACACACACACACACACACACACACACACACACACACACACAGATATACAGATATAAAGATATACAGACATACAGACATACAGATATACAGATATATAGATATATGGTATTCAGCTTGTTCGGGTATTTTCCCACGTCATTATAGTTGTGCTTTAAAAGCTGTAGCAACATTTCGGCAGAATCTCATCTGCCATCATCAGGCTTCTGTATAGTGTTCATCTGTGAGTCAGGCGTTCACAGCCATTTCTGTTTTAAATTTGGTGCTAGCCTACACTATGCCAGAATGGTTTTTTCTTCATCCTGATTGGTTGGGAGTCTTAGTCTGTGTTTATTGATCTTGGAGTTTGCTGTGTTCTGCTTGATTGGTGTTTCTAAGATCTTCTATCTGTTTTGTAGCTTTTTTTTTGTCTTGATTGGCTAGCAACATTGTGTTTCCTGTATTGGAGGCTTTGGTTGGGGTATGTTTGAGCTGGAGGTATCAGGAGGAGTCTGTTTGTGCCCAGGTGTTTGGCTGGCTGGACACCAACAGACTCACACCTCCAGCTCAAACACACCCCAACCAGGCACCCAGACGAAACCTAGCTTCCTAATAAATGATAGCCATCCATTTACTCGGAGCCAAGCTGCACTAAAAGCCTCCAATACAGGAAATGCAGATGAGATTCTGCTGAAACGTTGCTACAACTTTAAAAGCACAACTATGATGATGTGGGAAAATACCCGAACGAAGCTGAATATCATACATATAAATACCCGTGAAAACTTAAGAAAACAGATATATATGTGTGTGTTTGTGTGTGTGTGTGTGTGTGTGTTTTCATAGTTTTTCATGTGTACAGGTATGCAGGTCTTGGAGTGTTTGGGTCTTTTCCTGTGTAAGGTTGAGAGCATCTTGCCAATGTTTCGATGAGGTCCCACTCACCATCTTCAGGCTGGTGCTTTCAGCTTCGTGCTTGTGCGAGCAAAGCATGATCAGAGCTGCCATCTCCCTATATATACTGGTGGAGCGGTTGGGTGTGTTGTCATTTCTTGATTGGTTGATGGAGTTGATGTTTGCAGATTGGCTGGGTTTTTCTTAAGAACATGTGTGGCTGAGGTATAGGCTGTGTGTCTATCAGCCTCCTGTGTTGTAACAATCTGGGTAATGGGTTGTGTGATGACCTTCTGAGTTCTATTGTTTTGACATCCTGGGTCTTGTGCTGTAATCTCCTTGGTCATAATGACCTGGGTCATGGGCTGTGTGATGACCTTCTGAGTTCTATTGTTGTGACATCCTGGGTCTTGTGCTGTAATCTCCTGGGTCGTTGGCTGTGTTGTAACATCCTGAGGTTTTGTGGTATAATCTCCTGAGTTCCATGGTATGATATCCTGAGCAAGTGGCTGTGATGTGACGTTCCAGGTTTTGGTGTGGCTCCAAGTTTGAGGCCTGGCTATGTGTTCATGGAGTGTGTCAGTTTGCTTGATTTGGGGGTTGTGGTGTGTGGCAGCTGGTGATACAGCTATGGTCTGCTTTCTGGACAGTGGTTACCTTTCCTCTATGGGGTGAATTTGGGTTTGATTCTGGTGAGGGAGAATGGGGGTGGTGTCATGTGTTGTTTGAGTCTGGTATTGGTTTTCGTGGCTGGGACTCATTTGTTGATAAGGGCTAGTTTCCAGATATCTGGTAGGCGGGAGGCATCATCCTGTTTATTCATGTTATTGGAGTGTTTCTCTATTTCGATGGCTTCCCTGATTATCTCTTGTTGAAGTGTTCAGTATTAGAGATTAATTTGGTTCCCTCAAAATTAATTTCATGTCCTGTGGCTTTAAAGTGCTGGAAAAGGGAGGAAGAATTTTCATCTTTTCTGACTGTGTTCTTGTGTTCTCCTGATATTGTGTTTGTGGAGAATTTTGCTGATTATATTTCCTTCTATTTCCAGATATGGATTTCTGCATTGAATGTCAAGAAGATGAATATTCAAATTTCCAACAGAACCAATGCATCCCAAAACTTTTAAACTACCTATCCTATGGAGAGCTACCAGGGATCATTTTAATGGGATTTTCAATTGTTTTTGCTATGACAACAATTTGTGTGCTTAGAACTTTTTGGAAACACCAGGACACTCCTATAGTCAAAGCAAACAACCGAAACCTCACCTACGTTCTTCTCTTCTCTCTCTTTCTTTGCTTCCTTTGCTCTCTCCTCTTCATTGGAAAACCAACATCTACCACATGTATTCTCCGACAAACAGCCTTTGGCATTGTCTTCTCTTTGGCCCTTTCCAGTGTTTTGGCCAAAACAATTATTGTTGTTCTAGCCTTTGTGGCTACTAAGCCTGGTTCCAAGATAAGGAAATGGGTAGGGAGAAAACTTGGAGATACTATCGTCATTTCCTGCACCTCTATCCAAGTGTGCATTTGTTCTATTTGGCTATTTACTTCCCCACCATTCCCAGATAGGGACTTAAACTCTCTCCATGAAGAAATCATTCTGGAATGCAATGAGGGCTCTGCTATCATGTTTTGTCTTGTCTTGAGCTACATGAGTTTTCTGGCCATGGTCAGCTTCTCTGTGGCTTTCTTTGCCAGGAAGTTACCTGATAGTTTCAATGAAGCCAAATTTATTACATTCAGCATGTTGATCTTTTGCAGTGTTTGGTTGTCTTTTGGTCCAATGTACTTGAGTACCAAAGGAAAATATGTGGTGGCTGTTGAAATCTTCTCTATCTTAATATCGAGTGCTGGGCTTCTGAGTTGCATCTTTTTCCCTAAATGCTACATAATTGTATTCAGGTCTGAATTGAACAACAAAGATCAACTAATAAAGAGACAATGAGGGTCATCTAATAAACAGTTTATCTAGGAATTAAGATACCTTCATATATGTATATGTACATATATAATTGCCTCCTTATACATTCATAAATTAGTTACTTTGGTTGAAGCTAATGTATGTGACAATTACCATTTTCTGCTTCATATTTTGAGAAATAATATTTTAGACAAGTCCCCATAAAGTAGTTGTTAAAATAAGACAATATTTCGCCAGATGTCAACAACTTCAGCACCTGCGATACTATTATCTTTCACTATCATTATCTGAATGCTTCCCCCTTATTAACCTGCTAGCCTAGTAGTACTAGTAGTTCTTCATATTGATGAAGAAATCAAAAAATGTGTATCTTCAAAGCATCATTGGGTCCCATCATCATTATTTCATTCTTATCACTATGTCCAGTTGTGTTCAATATAAATTCCTTTTTCAGCAGGGCTCCTTCCATTGTATGCAGCTTAAGTGATCCAGTCATAATTTTACATGAGTTCTACCAGCCAGGAAACCTTGCTATTGGAGAGATTGTTTCCCAGGTCTTTTTCCTCCACTTGTCAATCGATTTCAGAGAAAGGCCTTCAGAGATTAGCATGAAAGAAGCCATGTAAGCCATTTCTATCCCACCCTGACCAGAAGAAAAGAGTGTGAATTTGGCCAGAATCTAGATTTCTGTCTTTTGAGTGAAATTTATCTTATTATTGAAGAATCATACCTGTTTTATTTTAAATTTTGTAAAGACACCATTTATAATATTTGCACTTATTAATGATTCATAATTATATAAATATCCAGCATTCCACATAGTACTTTTGTTAATTTTTGCAATTTGATGTTTGTTTGTCAGTTTTTTTTCGTTTTTTTTCTTTTTGCATAACTATCTTCTTGATTCTTAAGCTCTTTATTCATTCATTGTCATTTTCTGAAACTCTGCACTTTATTTTTGTCTGTTTAAAATTCAGTATCTCATGGAGGCTTTATTATGCTGTCTCAGCTGAAACTCTGCTGATTGCTTCCATAATTTCTTTAATTCTTCTGTTTCAAATGTGCTTTCATCCTTAAAATAACTTCCTAGTGATACTTTTACTGGCACCACCAGACTCAATCATTTTTAATATACTTTTCAAAAAATAAATTAATTATTTATATGTTGTTTGGTTCATCCGACTTATGCATCCCTGATTTTAATTTTTTTTTATTTCAGAATACTTTCAAGTGGTTTCAATTATACATGACATTTCCATTTCTTAACTGTTAGCTATCAGTAATCAGTTATATTTTGAAGTTGCAACATTCCCTTGCTCCACTGTTCAAATTTCCCAATGGAACTAATATCTGAATCACTAAACAGCTGTATTTTGGGTTTGATTTAGAAAAAATCATTTCTTAATTTTCATCTTAGCAAAGAACTCATCAGTTATATTTGGCCAAATCTGCTCTCTTCTTTTGAGCCATTCCATAAATAGAGTATATTTCATTACAGCATCCAAGGAACAGATGGGAATTTTAACGCTGGAAAGGCAGGGATTAGATAAAGAGAGAGCACTATGTTTGTTCTAGATTTAATTGCTTTCCTGCAACTCTAGATGTATCCTACAGATTCAGGAAGGAGAGAGATAAGTTTGCTTCTCAGGCTTCCTCAATTTAATAACATTCTCAATCCATTGAGCATGGCTTTTCAAATGAGAAGTATGTCTTTTGTATGTAAAACAAAATTTATATCCTATATGAATGTGATTCTAGCTTAAATGGGAACAATTTCAGTATATGTAGAGCAGATTCCCTGCTTCACAGTTTAAAAATCCAGTATATGAAATGTTACGTTATAAAATGTTATAGATGAGGAAATTTCTTATGCTTTACTAATGGAAAATACACACAAGTTAGGCTTTGCTTTTTTCAAGTATAATGTTTTCTTTCATGCACTAAAGTTAAGATTTTCTAAATTTGTTAGTCATTGCGCTGCCATAAGATGCTTTGTTTGAATTTTGCTAAATCATGAAAACATGTTTCTTTTTTTAAAAAAATTTACTCTTTAAAAAAAAATCTCATTTCCATTAACAGTTATTGTGTCAGTGTATATACATGTTTCTTATTTTGTGACTATACATTATTTTTATCCTTATCCTTCACCCATTCGTACCACCTCTCCCATGTCACATAGTATTCTCGATCCTCTTTGCCTTTCAGTTCCATAGTGAATTTATCTAGTTCAGCACAGTCCATTATTTTTTGAATCAAAACTTCATCTGGTGGTATTTTATCACTCTTCCAATTTTGTGCTAATGTGATTCTTGCTGCAGTTAAGATGTGTACAATAAGGTCATTGCACTGCCATAGGATGCTTTGTTTGAATTTTGCTAAATCATGAAAACATGTTTCTTTTTGGAGGGGCAGGGAAAGTAACTAATGTAACTTTTCAGTGTGATGCCAAAAAACTACCAGCATATCCTGGCTCTTGTATTTGCCATAAAAGAGATCAATGAGAATTCCATGCTTCTTCCTAATGTCACGTTGGGTTTTAACATCTTTGACAATTACTACAATGGACAGTTCACATATAACACTGTCCTCCGCCTACTTTCTGCAAAAGAGAGATTTGTTCCTAACTTCACATGTGATGTTAAAGACCAGTTGGTAGCTGTCATCGGCGGACTTGATTCTGAAACCTCGTCCTATCTGGCCACAATTTTATCTATTTACAAAATTCCACAGGTAGAGCTGGGAATGGGGAACAGAGGGAATATGCAACCTCTCTAATAAAAGCTTCTAATTAAAAATGACACAGTCATAGATGGCAAATTATGATGAATTACAAAATAATATTGACGAAATATACAGAAATACAATTAAGGAGGAAAATAGAATGGCATTGAAAGGGGTTACCACAAACTATACATATTTTAAGGTGAATTCTCAGAAGCAGCATATGAAGTGGTAAATCTGTCTCTGAATAGTTCAGTTGAAGAAGGCACATAAAATACTTCTTTATATGGCTGTTTATAATATGTATGAGAGTGTGTCAATCTTTGTGTGGAAGAGATTGGGGGAAAAACTATTCTTGTTGATGTTTTCAAGTACATGGAATGGAAATTTGTTCCCTATAATTCCAAAGAATTAGTAGAAATATTTTATTTTTATTTTTTATTTTGTCAAGCATGTTTTTGGTAACAGGTATGATTAGGAACATGATTATGAGTACATTAAATGGATACAGATAAAAGGGGACATTAGGACAGGGATGGTAGGGACATTGGTGCTCTTATGTACACCCCTTACAGACCTCTTAGGAATGGTGTGAAGTCAACAGTAGAAGTCTAAGGTTAAAATTTTGGGGGTTTGGGGAAAAAAGTACAGTCAGGTAGTGCATTCAAGGCATTGACAACTCTATTGCTGAAGTCGTATTTTTTGCAATCGAGTTTGGAGCTGTTTACCTTAAGTTTGTATCTCTTGTGTGCTCGTGTATGGTTGTGGTTGAAGCTGAAGTAGTCATTGACAGGTAGAGCATTATAGCAGGTAATTTTATGTACTATGCTTAGGTCAGACTGAAGGCGGCATAGGTCTAAGTTGTCTAGGCCCAAAATTTCAAGTCTGGTAGTATAAGGTATTCTGTTGCAAGCAGAAGAGTGGAGGAATCTTCTTATGAAATATCTCTGGACTCTCTCAATTGTATTAATGTCCAATAGGCAGTGTGTTTCCAGGCAGATGAGCTGTATTCAAGAATTGGTCTAGCAAATGTTTTGTATGCTCTAGTTAGCAGTGCAATATTATCAGAGAAGCAGCTACACAAGATTAAGTTAACAACTCTTAATGCCTTTTTGGCAATGTTGTTACCATGGGCTCTGGCACTTAGATCATTAGAAATGAGTACTCAAATGTCCTTGACAGAGTATGGGTCATCTACAAGGTTGTGTCCACCAGCTTGTAATTTATGTTCTGATTGTTTTTTCCTATATGTAAGACAGAATATTTGTTGGTTGAGATTTGAAGTTGCCACTTGTTTGACCATTCTGACACATAGTCAAGGTCTTTTTGAAGGGTAGCAGTGTTGCTAATGGTGTTGAATAGTTCTATATCATCAGCAAAGAGAACACAGTTGCTTTTAATATGATCACAGAGGTCATTTATGTAAAGTATAAAGAGAGTTGGTCCTAGAATGCTGCCTTGGGGGACACCACTGTTGACAGGTACAAGATTTGATAGGGTGTTTCCTATTTTGACCATTTGTTGCCTGTTTAATAGGAACACAGCTATCCAATTATGCAGGTGTCCAGAAATGCCATAAGATTTTAGCTTTAGAAGTAGTTTGTCATGTACCACTGAATCAAAGGCTTTAAAGAAGTCTATATAAAGTGCATCTATTGCTTTGCCCTGATCGAGCTGTGTAGTCCATATGTTTTTGCAGTGTAGGAGTTGAAGATTACAGAAAATATTTTTCTGAAACCAAATTGTTTGTTAGAAAGTAGGTTCTTTATCTTTAAGTGAAGGGTAATGCATTGGTTGATAATGGATTCCATGACTTTAACAGGTGGTGCAACATAAAGAGATTGGTCTGTAATTTTCAACTACATATCCCTTTCTGAAGGGATGACCATAGCTAGTGACCATAAATTGGGTAAGGATCTGGTTCCAAAAGATTTTACAAAGATTATGTTTAGAGGTTCTGCTATGGCTTTAATAAGAAATAACAGAAAATGGTTTTTGTAAGCTTGTCCATAATGACATCTGACACTAAATCAGACTTTCTTAGAAAGTTAAGGCATCTTCTTCAGTTGAATATTCAGGCAGAGAATGGATTACTAAAGTAATTTAGCCCATGATTGTAGATCCTTAATTGAGCAAGGAGTGAACTAGGTAAACTTAAATACATAAATAGGAACAGAGAAGTTCCTGGGACCAAATGATGTGGGGGCCTCAAGCTAAAACAAATTCATCTTAAAATTCAAGCTGTATACCATAATCAAGTTTTTTCAGGATTTAAAATTAAAATATATCACCCTCCAAAATGTCTAGCAAACACAATGCATTTTCAGAAGTGCTTTTAAAATGCAACAATAACTATTACATTAAACAAAATATTGAAAAATTGTTTTTAGATTACATATGGATCTTTTGTCTCAGGCATGAATGATAAAACATTGCTTGCTTCCTTGTACCAAATGGTTCCAAATGAAATTCAACAATACTTTGGGATTGTCCACTTGCTGATACATTTCAGATGGACTTGGATTGGACTCTTTGCAGTGGATGATGACAATGGAGAAAGATTTTTCCAAACATTGGTTCCAATGCTTTCTTCAAATAACATCTGTTCTGCCTTTATCAAAAGAACACCCAAATGGACATATGTTGCTGATATATTAGACTTGTTTTTAGATGATTTGGACAAATTTCCTTCTCTCATGGAAAGTAAAGCAAATGTTTTTATTGTCCATGGTGCACCTCCTTCCATGCTAAATTTGAGCTGGTATCTTCACATGGCAGTCTTGGATTCAAACCTAGGCAAAGTGTGGATTGTGACAGAACAGTGGGATTTCCGATTAAGTACCTATCAAAAGAACTGGGATATTCAATTCTTCCAGGGCGCTATATCATTCTCAGTTCACTCAAATGAAATACTGGGATTTAAAACATTCCTTGAAAATGTAAATCCTTCATGGGGAACAGAAGATGGCTTTATTCAGGACTTTTGGGAAAATGCTTTTAGTTGTTCAATGAAAAATTACAGTGTAATTACAGGGGAAGAGCACAAGGAAATTTGCACAGGAGAAGAAAAGTTAGAGAGTCTTCCAGGGACTTTCTTTGAAATGAAAATGACTGGTCACAGCTATAATGTTTACAATGCTGCCTATGCTATTGCCCATGCATTACATGTTATACATGACTCAAAATCCAGATCAAAAGTTGCTCAAAAAAATGTGAAAGTTTTGCGCTTTCAGCCATGGCAGGTAATGTTACTCCAAAAGACCATTTTATTTTTATACATAATTTAAAATAATAGTGAAGAGGAATCTCTCTCAAGTTGAACCTGATTCCTGGTAACACAAATGGATAGTTCCATGTAGCCATTTTGACAATACTACAGAAGCTTTGCACCAAAGGAGAAGCAAGACAATATGATTCCATATGGTACTTAGATATATTTCATTGTTTAAAAATAGGGACATAATATGCTAGCACATTTGTAATGTGTGTCATGTGTACACTATCTTAACTTTTTTATCATATTTTTTGGAAATTTCAGAATCACACATTGACAAAATTGAAGTATAAATGTAATAATCTGGTCACCTAAAGAAAAATAGAATTTCATACAATTTAGATTCTTGGTTGTTTTTGTTTCTAATTTGTATTGGTTATGATGAAGTTTTAAACCATTTCCAAAGATTTATTTTTTTCTTCCTTAGTTTCATACAATTTATTTCTTTTTTGAAATAGTTTATTTCTTTTTTGTTTCCTTTTTTACAATATAGCTTTATTTAAAAATATATAGTATATTAGTATTTATGTAATACTACAAAGTAGCAATATTTAAAGGAGACACTTTGTGTGAGTAGGTCAGCTATATAAATTTGTTTAAGAAATAAACAAATATTTATTGTAATATTAAAGCATTTGAAGTTTAATAAATATGTTTAGTAATACAAAAGTTATTTGCCTCTGCCACTTCTTTTCAATTTTGCATCATGTTTATCATCAATCAGGTTCAAATGAGTTTTAAGATAGCTCCATTTAGTGATATTAAACACTATAAATCCCTCTGCAATAAATACTAATGTTTCATTATCAGTTAAATGCAATACATTCTTGTTTCCTTTTTTAAAAGGCCCATCCCTTTCTAAAGAGAATCTCATTCAACAACAGTGCTGGAGAAATAGTGCATTTTGATGAAAATGGAGAATTAATAATACATTTTGACATCACAAATTGGATAACTTTCCCCAATGAAACTTTTAATCGAGTCATAGTTGGCAAGATGAATCCTCTTAACAAAAAGTTATCAATCCAAGATGAAAAAATTGTGTGGCACAGAAGATTTAATCAGGTAAGGGAGAAATATTTTTAATTCACAATATCAGTTAGAAAATCACATGATTGTTTGGGAAAAGAGAAATTATATTAATCCATTCCAATCCACTTTCAAGTTTAGTTTTTGGAAATAAAAATATTGGTTATTATTTATAAGAAATAATTTATAGTAATGTTTGCATCAGGAAGAATACATTATGTGTACTAGAGAAGACCATTATTCTTTTAGAAAGTGGCATAGCTTTCAAATCATGATCTGTAAAAAAACTATTAGCTTTCCTGAACTTGGGATCCTCCTCAGATCAGAAAACCTATAGAAGTCTTGGACAGTTAAATGTGTTTTTAAATGACTTGAAACAAACTGCAGTTGGTGATGTTTTCACCAGAGAAAGTAGCTAAACTGGATAAATAGTTCAAATGGAGCAGAGTTTCATTCCCCTTGAATGACCTAGTTTTTATTACTTAAATCTTGTTTCATTAGTGTGTATGTGTTATAGCTACATTCTCAGAACTCTATATGAACTTCCAATCATTGGCATGTTGCACCACTCATTTATAGTTTGTTCCTAGAGATTTAACTGTGTTTAGCAATAAATATGAAGTCGGGAGTAGTTGTGATATGGTGTCCTTTTTATCTTCTAAAATCATAATTTTCAAAACTTTCCCAATTCTAAAAATGTATTTATGGACATTTTGGATAGGAGGCACCAATTTCTCGGTGTAATGACCACTGCCATCCTGGTAACACCAGGAAAAAAAAGGAAGGGGAGCCATTCTGCTGTTATATTTGTATTCCATGTCCAGAAGGAAAAGTTTCCTTTTACAAAGGTAAGTGACAACTTTTCAAAAATAAAACTTGTACTTCAAGTCATACTTCAACAAGTATGGTTGAAATTCCCATGAAACAGGGGATATCATATGCTTCAAAAATGTTGATTATTGAGAATGAATATTAAAAAATAAAAAGCCCTGCATATGAAGTTCTTCAATTTTCAATCTCAGCATCTAAGATTGCCGTGATATGCAAAAAATACTAAATAAAACTACTTTAGTACCAGAAAGTCTACCAGACTATGAGTGGAACAAACTACTTTTAGTTTCAATTCCACAACAGCATTTATTTGATCAATCATGTTCTCTCAAACTACCCTACATTATAAAGTTATGAGAAAGACATTTGGAGAAAAATAGAAAACAATTATACCACTTGGAAGAAAAACAGGAAATTAAAATAATAAATTCAGAAAGAAAATATTCGTAAACTGGAGATATCAAAAAGGAAAATGAATGAGAATCAAATAATTATGTCCTTTCAAGCCCCCATTATTATACTAAGTTTTTTTTTCTTTCAGATATGGATTTCTGCAATGACTGCCCAGAAGATCAATATTCAGCTCCAGACAAAACTCAATGTATTCCAAAGGCTTTAAACTACCTCTCACATGAAGGTTCTTTGGGGAAAGCTTTAGCTTGCTTTTCAATTGTTTTTGCTATGACAACAATTTGTGTGCTTAGAATTTTTTGGAAACACCAGGACACTCCTATAGTCAAAGCAAACAACCGAAACCTCACCTACACTCTTCTCTTCTCTCTCTTTCTTTGCTTCCTTTGCTCTCTCCTCTTCATTGGAAAACCAACATCTACCACATGTATTCTCCGACAAACAGCCTTTGGCATTGTCTTCTCTTTGGCCCTTTCCAGTGTTTTGGCCAAAACAATTATTGTTGTTCTAGCCTTTGTGGCTACCAAGCCTGGTTCCAAGATAAGGAAATGGGTAGGGAGAAAACTTGGAGATACTATCGTCATTTCCTGCACCTCTATCCAAGTGTGCATTTGTTCTATTTGGCTATTTACTTCCCCACCATTTCCAGATAGGAACTTAAACTCTCTCCGTGAAGAAATCATTCTGGAATGCAATGAGGGCTCTGCTACCATGTTTTGTCTTGTCTTGGGCTACATGAGTTTTCTGGCCATGGTCAGTTTCTCTGTGGCCTTCTTTGCCAGGAAGTTACCTGATAGTTTCAATGAAGCCAAATTCATTACATTCAGCATGTTGATTTTTTGCAGTATTTGGTTGTCTTTTGGTCCAATGTACTTGAGTACCAAAGGAAAATATGTGGTGGCTGTTGAAGTCTTCTCTATCTTAACTTCAAGTGCTGGGTTGTTGAGTTGCATTTTTTCCCCTAAATGCTACATAATTTTATTCAGGCCTGAACTGAATAATAGAGAACAATTAATAAGGAAGAGGTAAATTTAAAAAACAAAAAAAATAAAATAGTAAAACAAAACTTCTAGAAAAAAGTAGTTTTCTTCTATTTTTTGCCCTGAATTTTTAAATTAGACTGAAAATATTTAACCCAAGAAACAAAAAATAACACCTCAGATTAATAGTATTTATATGATAGAAAATTAAATTTATTGCATATTCCAGCATGTGCTTAACTTTAGACAAAACACCTATATCGATAATATAGTGAGATGGTAGAGCAAAAAAACTGTTCCTGTTTTTATGTAAAAATCTGGACCTGTTTCCTTTTCTATGAAGGTACACCAGTCTGCTTCTTTTTCCAGTTTTGGTAACTTTCAGCCTTCTTATGAGTTTCAAAAGTAAGGTAGGAAATAGATTAGGATAGATTAATCCTAACATGTAATGAAATAGTGTTCAAGTATTCTTAGAACCATAGATTTCACTATTAATTTATTCATGAATTTGCGAGAAAATGAAATTTACCTGAAAATATCATTATTCATATGATGCCTATACTGTTATATTTTTGCCACATTTTGGCAAAAACAACAACCTAGTTAAATAACCTAAAATTTGCTCAAATTATTATTTTCTGAAGTTAATTACATCTGTAAATGTGTTTTCTTTTAATTCTCTAGTTTAGTTAATAGTACAAATATCCAATAAGCCTGCAAAATATACAACTGAACTGAATTGGGGAGGAAATGTTTTGATCCCTTGGGAAATGTTGAAATTTTCTGACAAAAGTTAACGAGTATATACAGTTTATTCCTCTATATAGAAGAAATAAATAAATCCCTCATTTTATCTCCCAAGAGCCATATGAAATAAATTGGGCTGAGGGATAATGCCCAGCTTTATGGCTTCATTGAGTAATGGCTTGAAACTGGGCTTTTATGGTTCCAGTTCGATACCAATAGCCACAGAATGCTGATTGACTGGGAATGGAATAGAAATACTGAAATGCTGAACACCTACAATATTTGTTTCATATCTTAATGCTTCTTCTGATCTTTATTTTTCTCTGATTCAAGTATAGTGTAGCTCTGGTCATATGTTTTCTATTCTCATGATTGGAATGATAGAAGAGAAAGTCTGGACTAATGGAAGAGAAACCTCTAATATATCTCTTGTGGTGCTATTTCTGTCTACTATCTGGTGCTATTTCTGTCAGCCCATCCCATTAGATTCAGCAGATAAAGCCTGCTACAGATATCACCCGCCAAAAACTTACATTTGGTAGGTCCCAGGCAGCAGGCCTTCTCTGCCATGGTGCCTGCATTATGGAACATTCTCCCTCACAACATTAGATTAATTCCATCTCTCTTATGTTCCAGAGATCCTGGTTCCCTATGTCAGTAGGTGATTCCAGGGAATAAGAGATGTGTTTCAAGAATTCTGCTGTTCATGTACCCATTTTAGAATAGAGTAGAATTCTTTATTGGCTAAGTGTGATTGGACACACAAGGAATTTGTCTTTGATGCATATGCTCTCAGTGTACATAAAGAAAAAATAATATATATTCATCAAGAATCATAAGATACAACATTTAATGATTGTCATAGGTTACTAATAAGCAATCAAAACATACTAAGAAACAAATTAAAACAATATAAATTGTAAAAATACAAGCAATACAGTTATAGTCATAAGTAGGAAGAGATAGGTGCTAGGAAGGATGAGAAGAATAATAGTAATACTAGTATTAGTAAATAATTTGACAGTGTTGTGGGAATTAATTGTTTACCAGAGTGTTGTCTGTTAGGAATCTGTCCAATGATTAGTTGGGTTGGCAATATATAAATCAGCAATGTATGTTTGTAGCTTTAAGACAAAATCACTGAATTGATTAGTACTATGTTCCAATTGGTTGGTTGTATTGCAGATTGCCATAAGAGGGAGCTAGAGATCATTGCTCTCTCTGACATTCTGTTGCTATCTCAGTTTGACTCTGGGACTCTGTTGTATTTATGCTGTGCTTATACTTTGATATTTTTGTTTACTGGAAATGACAGAGGCAACCAGTAAGAAGACTTTGAAATTGGATATTCTTTGGACTGTAAAACGTATATGAACTGGACTGTTTATTGGATTGTGCTATTTCTTAAAGTAAACTTTAACTCAATTCAGTGTATCTGTGTGTGGCTGAATAATTATTCATAACTACTCTCATAAACGTTTCCATGTGCATATCCTTGTTACTCAAGCATTATTCTGTACATATCATAACATTGGTTATGGGTCCAAAGAGATATTGAGAATCAGTGTGAACATACAATTTCATATTCAGACAGCTGATTGCAGTTTATTTATTTTTTTAAACAGTTTTATTAATTTTGACAACAAACAAAAACACATAAAACATAAAAACATCATCCTTTCCTTCATGAATTTACAGACAGTGTGTCAGTTGGTTTACCACTTTTTTTTGTGCATCCATTTCATAGTCTCCATTGTAATTATATTACATAATAGCTCATATTATCAATCAACAATTATATAGCCTGATAGGTGGTTGCAAGGCTTCAGCGGTGGCAGGAATCCGCTTCTCTGCGGGTCCCTGCTGCGCTCGCCGCTGAGGTACCCCCGATCCAACTGGATTTGGGGGTTGTCGCTGCCCTGAAGGGGCAGTGGAAGACAGAGGAGATCTGGGCAGGGGTCTAGGGATATCGCACCCCCTTTCCCCAGCCGGCTAGACTCCTTTTTCCTGAGGCGGTGGAGCGGCTGTCAGTAATGGCAGCCACAAAGAAATCTTCAACTAGATAAGATTGTGCAGGAGGAAGAGCCAGAAGGAGAAGTTTTCTTGGCTGAACCGGGATATTAAGTTACTTTCAAAACACCCTGGAAACCTGACTTTTGGATTGATACATTTGTTTCCAAAAGAATTTGTTACAACGGCGAAAGTGCTGAAGGAAAGTTCACTCCCCTTCCTTACGGAGAAAGCAAAGGAGCACAGAAAAACCTGCTTTTTAAAGGTAAAAATAAGCTCTTTGTTACAAGTGGGAAGGAGAGGACTAAAAAAAAAATCTTTAAAACTTTGTTGGAGGAGACGCCTTGAAGATTATAAGACCATTAATCAACTGTAATACGGCTTTTAAAATACATTTGGGATTTTGCCCCTGGAGGAAAAATTGTAAAGAGAAGAAGAGGAAATAATTTCTGTTTGTTTGGATTGTTTGATAACTTTGACATTTGGAAATTACTTTAAGATTGAAAGCATCTGGGTTGTTTTTAAAAAATTTCAATGGCACCATCTGTTGATGAACTAAAAATGGAATATGAAAAATTAAAAGAAAGACAGCAAAATGGTAAGGATTCCTTGGGAGCTGCTTTCCACTTTTGAAAAGAAAATTACAACAGAGAGGGGAAGTTAAAAAGGGGGAGGCTAGGAGAGGAGGGGCAAAAAGACCAGATTGGAGAAGAAAGGGAGGCAAAAAGAAAAAAAAAGCCATGGGCTAGAACAAGATTTTAAAAAGCAATTTTTTTTAGGGATGAAGGATAATGGATAGTGTATAATTAAAGAAGATTCTGCAAGAGTGCATAAGATAGTATTGTAGTATTTGCATTTGAAATAGTTTATTGGAATATTTAATAAAATACTAATGTTTAATAATGATAGATTTCAATATTCAATAAAATATTAAGGAGAATGTGTAAAATGATTAATGTTTAGTTATAGTATAATTCGTTATTGTCTGAATGTTATTATAACCCTAGTATTTTATTTTCTTATTCTAAAATAATGTACTAATCAGAATTAGAATTAGAATGGAAATTATACATCTAATTATACTATAAGTTTATTATTCTTTTATTTTAAGATTTAATATGTAGAATGCACTATGCAGAATCAGGATGGAAATTATGTATTATTATAAGTTTTACTTTAGGGGAAGGCGTCATACTTTAAAAGTGACTACAGGGGAAATTTTTTGTTAAAGAGAAGAGATAAATAGATGATTGGAAAAGAACGGACAAAAGGTATAAGCATAATGATTTTGAAATAAGATGAAATAAATAAAACATAATTAAGAGAGTGAAAAGATGGGAGAAGTTATATAGAAAATATAAAATGGTTAATAAATATGAATGGTATATAAGGTAAGCATGAATTTGATTTAGGTCTGTTAAAAAAGATGTAACCCGGGGCTAAGCCACTCCTCAAAAGAAGTTTTATGTTTTGTGTTTTGATTAGTTATGTTTGATTGCAAACTAATAAAACCTTGGAGGAATGAAACCAAAGGGAGAGAAATTTGAAAAAGACATGTATAAATGACAACTAAGGAGGGTTTTTTTTAATGTCTTGTTTTATGTTATGTATTCTGTGTGCTTATGACTGATTGAGAATTACTAAAACTTTGATAGAAAGAAATATAATTGAACAAAAGTGAAGGGAGAAATAATGAGAAATTTGGAAAAGATATATATGTGTAAATGGAAATGTGATAATGTGGAACTATGTTTTAAAAAATAATGCTTTATTTGCCTTGTTAAAATTTATAAGTAATTTTTAGAAAGGAGGTTTTATACTTTTATGTTTTATGTTTTGTTTGTCTTCAAAAATCAATAAAACTTGTTCTTAAAAAAACAATTATATAGCCTGATATCAATATTAAACAATCATTTGACTATAATTTTGTTAGTTCATACTTATACGAGATATCTATAGTTTACTTAATTTATTTTATAACAAATCATAACGTCATACCAAGTCTATCCTAATAGAATTTTATAAAAATAGTATCAAATAAAAAAAAGAAATATGTATTCATTGTTTCCTAGGGTTATAAATATTCTATTATTATATTTTATTATCTAGCTATTAATAGAAAAAGTCCCAAACTTCATAGAATTGTTTATCTTCTTGTTCTCTAATTTCAAATGTCAATCTACTCATTTCAGCACATTCCAATATTTTCTTAATAATTTCTTCCTGTGATGGTATTTTCTCATTCTTCCAATTTTTAGCAAATACAATCCTAGCCGCTGTTAATACATTTACAATCAAATATTTCAAATTTGTATTGTATGTATCAGGTAAGATTCCCAATAAAAAAATCTCTGGCTTTAAATCTATATGTTTCTTTGTCATTTTTTCCAACCATATGCGAATTTTAGTTCAATATTTTCTAGCATCCTCACAAGTCCACCACATATGGTAATATGAACCAGGTATCTGATGAAATTTCCAGCACTTGTCAGATTTATTCTTGAACATTCTTGCTATTCTTGTCGGGGGAAAATGCCACCTGTAAAACATCTTATATAGATTTTCTTTATATGCTGTTGACATTATCATTTTATAATTTTGAGACCACAATTTTTGCCATTTCTCTAAGTCAATCCCATATCCAAAATTCTTCCCCCAAGCAAGCTGATTGCAGTTTATTGTTTAAACTACCAATGGCACAAGAACAGTCAACCAGTATATCCCAGATAACCCTGTTGGATGGAACAAACTATGTTTCCTGGTCTATGGAGGCAAGCCTACTGCTGCGTAAAGACGGATTATGGACTGTAGTTAATAGTCCACTGGGTGTAACAGCTTGGGACCCATTGAATGATGAAGATAAAAAGAAAATAGCTGACTTTAACCAGGATAATGAAAAGGCTCTTAGTATAATTGGACTGACACTGAGTGATCAGCAGTTAGTCCATATTCATGGTGAAGAATCTGCTGCTAGGTGTTGGGACATTTTGAAGAGGATTTATGTTTGAGATAATGTGGGTGCACACATACACCTTACATTCAAACAGTTTAGAGCCCATCTTATAAAAGGTGATGATATGTTAGCTCATTTGGAGTTTATGAAAAGGACTTTTCAAGAGCTACATGAAAAGGAGCTGATTTTCTCAGAGTTGCATCAAGTTTACATCATTCTTTCTTCTTTGGATGAAACTTAAGATGATTATGTGTCTTCACTGGAAGTTTTAAACAGAGAGGAACTTACATTGACTGGCATAACTGGAAGACTGTCAGAAGAGTCAAGAAGAAGGCAAGATAGAAATCAACTGAGAGAAAGACAACTACAGGAAGAAAAACTGTCTTCAACTGCCTATATTGTTAGGAAATGTTTTTCTTGTGGGGCTAAAGGGTAAGAAGGGTAAGAAACAGAATGCTATTAATATACAGAGAGCTTATAAAGATGTTAGTTTAACCATATCAAGTACAACTACAACTGTAAAACATGATATATGGGTACTTGACAGTGAAGCATCGCAGTGTATAACTAAAAGTAAAGAGAGGTTTGTTAACATGTCAAAGAGTAAACAGCATGTATTGTTAGCTAATGGACAGAAATTGAGAGCATCTGGAGAAGGTACTGCATATTATTCATGTATTAATGAACATTTACGGATGTTATATGCACCTAGAATAATATTTAACTTGCTATCTGTAAGAGCAATGGTAAAGGCAGGATTTGTTATAACATTTCAGGGAGATAAATGTTTAATTGAAAAACAGGGTAAAAGTGTTACTGCAAGATTGGATAATGGTTTGTTTATTATACATGATAATCCATTAATTAATACTAACTCAGTTTATGAGAATAAAAAGCCTCATGATGAATGTATTCATCTGCTCCATAGACATATGGGACATATAAAATTAAAACCTTGTACAAAGTATTTAAATTGTAATGCTTGCAATCAAGAAAAAAGCAAGGTAACTCCTGCAAATAGGGTAAATGGATTCAAAACCAGTGAACCATTAGAGGTTGTTTTTGCTGATATTATTGGACCTAAGAAACCTAGTTCAGGTGGAGCCTGTTACATATTAAGTATAATTGATCGTTTTTCCAGATATGGTTTCTGTTATTTAATGAAAACGAAGATGGAAACATACCAACATTTTGTAAACTGGCTAAAATTTGCTGAAAGGAAAAAGAAACAGAAAGTTATTAGCTTAGTAACAGATAATGGTACTGAATTTACCAATAGAAAATTTGAAGCCATGTTACAGAAAGCTGGCATTAAACATAAGTGTTCTGCTCCTTATAGATCACAACATAACTCATATATTGAACGTAGAGGACAAACATTGCAGGCTATGGCTAGGACTATGATTTTGGATTCTGGTTTATCAGAGAAACTTTGGGGTGAAGCAATAATGTGTGCTAACCATGTTCTGAATAACGTAGTGAATTCAATGACTTACTATTTACTCATAGGAATGGAAAAAAAGCCAGACCTCAGTTATTTACATACATTTGGAAACCCAAGATGGGTTCATATTCCCACGCAAGTAAGGCGAAAAGGACAACATAGAGCAAGACAATTATATTTTGTAGGTTATGAAGCTAATCATAGATCATTTAGATTTTGGGAGCCAGGTACTAATAATGTATATTGCAGTGCAAGTGCTAAATTTCTGGAGCATGCTGGCGGGAGAAAGCTTGAACAGGAATATAATAAGGAACAGGATAGTGTTGTTGTTGAGACTCCATTGTTTACCGATAATCCTAATGATAATAATATTGATGATAAGATAGTGGAGGAATCATCAATGGAGGAATCATCAATAGAAGAACTCTTTATGACTGTAGAAGACAAGGATTTGATAGGGGAGGTAAAGGAAAAGGACATGTCAACAACATGTACTGAGTTGCCTAGGAGGTCAACTAGGGAGAGACGTTGTCAGATGATGCTCCATTCAAAATCCAAGAAAGAAATACTTAGACTCTTTTAATTAGAGAAAATATATCTTTTACTGGAAAGTCATGTGGACACCTCCAGGTGGTGATGAGGCATCTGTCCATTGACCTTGGCATATTTTGATAAAGGTTTGCAGATGTGCATAGCATAGAAGAGAAAGCAAGGAATAGAAACCTAAGCAAGAATATATCCCCCTCCCCAGTTTATACAATTCAGTTTGTAACACCTCCAGCTCACTTCCCATAACTATCCCCCCTCCTCCTCCCGTTACTTATGACAGCCAAAAGATGCAAAGCAAAGGGAGAAAATCTTGAAGGCTGACATTCAGCCCTCCTAGAACAAAGACGTTAGTCCTATAAAAGAAGAAAACATAGAAGGTAATAATCAATAACCAGGTAACATTAAAATACTCATATTTTAAGGGTTTATCAGGATATTTAGTACAAAATGCTTTGACAAGTGTAGGAGCTCTAACATTCTTTTCATCAACCCACTCAGCTTGGGAAGAAGGAAAATGTTTCCAAGCAACCAAATATTGGAGTCGACCCCTCTGTTTCCGAGAATCCAAAATTTCTTTAACTTCAAAATGTTGTTCGCCTTCAATTAGCAATGGTACAGGAGGATCAATCTGGGTCGGTCTCAAATTGGAGGTATGTTCAGGTTTTAACAGACTAACATGGAAAACAGGGTGGATTTGTCAAAGTGTTTTTGGTAATTTCAGTTGGACTGCCACAGGGTTTACAATTCGTTCAATTGAGAAAGGGCCAACATACTTAGGCCAAGCTTCTTTGACTTTGGGGTGGTTTGCAAATAACTGGTGGATAAAAAGACTTTGTCACCCACCTGATATGGCTTTTGTGGAGTTCTCTTTTTGTCTGCAAATTTCTTATGAGCTTAATGTGCATCATCTAATGCTTTACGAGTAACCGGCCAGGTAAGCTGAAGTTGTTTTATCCATTCATCTAATGACTGAATGTTAGGCTTCTCACATGGAAGTTCAGGTATGGGTACAAAGTCTTTCCCCAATGCCACTTTAAATGGAGTAATCCCAGTACTACTATGTACGGAATTGTTATATGTCACCTCAGCAAATGGCAATAGGTCAGCCCAATTATCTTGCTGATAATTGATGTAACATCTAAAATATTGCTCCAATACTGCGTTGGTTCTCTCACAAGCTCCATTAGTTTGTGGATGGTGGGTGCACCTTAAGCCCTGGGCAGAGCCCAATAACTTCAGGAACTCCTTCCAAAAATTTGAGGTGAATTGGACACCCCTATCCGAGATTATGCATTCAGGAACCCCATGTAACTGGTAGATATGTAAAATAAACAGTTTAGCCAACATTTTTGCAGATGGGATCTTCAAACAAGGTATGAAATGTACCTGTTTGGAAAACAAATCAGTTACCACCCAAATAACTGTGTTTCCCCCACTTTCAGGTAATTCCACTATAAAATCCATAGAGATTTTCTTCCATGGTCTAGCCACATTTTGTAGCAATCCTGCTGGCTTACCAGGGGGCCATTTGGCTGAGGCACAGATAGAACAGCTAGCTACATAAGTTTCAATGTCCTTCTTCAAAGTAGGCCACCAAAATTGCCATTTAACCAAGTGTAAAGTTTTCACGAATCCAAAATGACCAGCCGCTTTAGAATCATGAGCTTGCTGTAATATTTGGCTCCTCAGTTTCTCTGGCACATATAATTTGGCTCCCACCCATGCCAATCCATCTCTAACCATAAAGCTATTTGAGTGAGCAAGGAACCAGTCATCAAGTTTTAGAGCATCTCTTAATTGTGCCATTAAATCATTCGATAAATCCACCTCCTTCTTCTTCTTTTGGGCTCTGGTAACCACTGGAACTGCCAACTGTTTGGTTGGGACAATCAGTCGTACCACTTCCTGGTGAGCACTATTATATTGAGGTAGTCTAGATAGAGCATCCACCATGAAGTTCCTTCCCCCTGGAATGTACTTCAATGAAAAATTAAAGTGTTTAAAGTACTGTGGCCAGTGAATTTGTTTGGGGGACAGCTTCCGAGGCATTTTCAAGGCCTCCAAATTTTTATGATCAGTCCACATCTCGAATGGGTGTTTTGCTCCTTCCAAGAAATGTCTCCAAGTTAACAGGGCCCAGCAAACTGCAAAAGCTTCTTTTTCCCAGACGGCCCATCTCCTCTCAGTTTCAGATAATTTATGGGAAGTATATGCACATGGTTGTAAAGTCCCCGTCTCATTTGCTTGCAGTAACACCTCTCCAACTGCTACGTCACTCGCATTGGCTTGGATCACAAAAGGAGCATCCATGTCCGGGTGCTTGGTGTGTTCAAAATAAATTAATTCAGTTAGAATACTGCATGACTGAACATAATATTGCAGATCATTTCACAAAAGCTCAAGGTGCAATTAAGCATAAAGAGTGTTGTGAGAATTATGGTTTAAAGATGTAATGCATTATATACTGACCTACCCAAAGAGGAGAATGTTAGGAATCTGTCCAACAATTAGTTGGGTTGGCAATATATAAATCAGCAATGTATGTTTGTAGCTTTAAGACAAAATCACTACATTGATTTATACTGTGTACCAATTGGTTGATTGTGTTGCAGATTGCCATAAGAGGGAGCTAGAGATCACGGCTTGCTCTCTCTGACATGCTCTATCTCTGACATTCTATATCTCTGACATTCTGTTGCTATCTCAGTTTGACTCTGAGACTCTGTTGTATTTATGCTGTGCTTATACTTTGATATTTTTGTTTACTGGAAATGACAGAGGCAACTGGTAAGAAGACTTTGAAATTGGATATTCTTTGGACTGTAAAATGTATATGGCCTAGGAAGTTCCGGTGATGATATGAGGATGAACAGAGGTGTAGAAGCCCATTTCCAGTCCTTCTAAATACTTTTTGCTGTTTGGCACGACCCCTCGGGGTGCACACTTCCAGTAGAGAACCATGCCAGTGTCAGGAGACTCAGGCTGTGGTGAGAGGGAGGGCAACCCCTCATCACAACAAAGAGAAACCCTGCAGAGGCTAACCAGCAAGAGATCGCCGGCTTGTAATGGCGATCCCATAGTCCGAACTGTCACCCACAAAAGGAAGAGTGACAGCCTGTGGCGGCTAATGAAGAGGTTTGTGCGGAGATCCTGCGAGAGTGTTTGATTATTGATTGGTGAAGAGATTTGTTGAGAAGCAACAAGCTGATTGGAGCCTGGAAAGAAGCGGCAAAGAAGAGAGGATGCAAAAGTGTCTGAAAGTGAAAGGGCTCGAGAGGAGGAAGTGAAGATTAACAGTAATGACCTAGAGGAGAAGGAGGCTCAGATCAGAGAGGTTTGGTATATTGTTGCCAGTTGGAGAAAAAAGTTTGACTCACGGGGGTTTGGGGTGCTTTTGGATTATGTTTTGCTTGGAAGGATTGGGCTAACTACTTTTGAGACCAGGAGAAGACTTGAACCTTTGAAGTAGATTAAAGACTTGCGGTTATAGACAATATCAATAACTGATTTAAGTCTCTCTGCACATGGAACAGGGGTTGATGGCTGGAGGAGTACTTTAGTGGAGAAGTTTGGAAAAACTATTTGCTTGAAACCCAAGATGGAAGGAGAAGTGTGTATTGCTGAGTGTGTTGAGATATTAGGAAGCCATAAACATTACTCAGCAATTCTTTTTGTTTTCTTTTTTTCTTTTTTTTGCCTGAACGCAAGGAAGTGAAATCATCTAGCTTCAGAGATGGAGAGCTGGACAATTAATTTAAGACTCTCCCCTTTCTTTAATTTTAGATATTTGGATCAACTGTTCTATATTTTATTATCCTTTACCTATGTATTGACTGAAGAAGGAAAGACAATGAGTCTAATTGTGAGGTATTCTGCTGGACCTAGCCGATGTATCAGCAGGTTGTTAAGTAACATTGATATTGATAACAATAATCATTAATATTTATAATATTTACTACATTATTAGTTATAACTAATTAACTACATATTAATATTTGAATATATCTTGCTTATTACTTTAAATAATCAATTGACTTTTTCAGGTTAATCTATTTCTAAAATTTTCTATGTGCATTGATGAAGTCTTTATAATACTATAACATAATATTGTCTCATAATATAAATAGATATATATCTTTATACATATATGGAATTGTATAAAATATACAATAGACAAGATTTGTATATAATTAGAGAGATAGGAGAAGGTATCTATCATTACTATTACTTGGATTTCATAATATTGAGAAATAAGCGTAGATTTTACACACTCATATATTTAATTTAGAATTTTAATTTGAGATTATATTGGATAGTATTTGCATGTACAATATTAAAGAATTTAGGAAATTAAGAGATAGATAGACAAATTAGTTAATTAGTTTATCGGTCAATTTAGCTTATTGGTTAATTTTACGCTATATTATTTAACAGTGAATGCTAATCTGGGATGATGTAATTAATATAATACAAAAACAGAAACAAACTTTAGGAGAAATGGCTTTCATAACTACTACAATGCTCAAAGCTGGAAAGAAGATGACATTAACAACTCCGACGGCAATACCCTCACCAACGTCACAGAAGACAATTGAGGAATCATTAACATTGGAGAATGTCTATTACAAATGCTGATATCCATTCAACACTGCTTACTCTACAAGATTCTATGTCAAAGCTACAAGAAATAATGCTCAAAAATTATACAGAGACGATAACAGATATAAATGAACTAAAAGAAGAGATGGGGAAATTAAAAGCAGAAATGAAAGTAGATATTTCTAAAGTAGATGAAAAAATTGGAACATTATAGCAAAGATTGGAGAAAAACAAATTGATAATAAAAGAAGTAGAGAAAAAGACAGAACAAACTGAAAAAAAAATGGAAAGAGTGGATGAACACTTAAAGACTGTAAGAAAATGGAAGATTCCCTGGTGTATTTAGAAATGGACAAGGCTGCAGCATATCTAAGATTCCAAAATATAGTGGAATCAAAAAAAGAAGACTTAGATCAGGTGATAGCAGAAATCTTGGTGGAGGTACTGGAAAGAGACAAAGATGAGATTCTGAAAGAGTTGGATGAAGTCTATAGAGTAAATACTAATTATGCAAGACAACACAAATGCCCAAGAGAAGTACATGTACGTTTTGCAAGAAGAAAGGTCTGGGACATTATATATAAAATATCAAGAAACGAAACAATCAAGTATAAGGACAAAGAAATCTCAGTTCTTAAACAAATCCCAAGAAGGGTTAGAGAAGCAAGATGAGATTACAAATCCCTGGTGGCTCAATTAAATCAAAAAGGTATTATGTTTAAATGTCTTGTCCCAGAAGGGATGTTAATTATTTGGGGGGAAAGAAAAATTAAAATAGACTCTTTTGAAAAAGCCCAAGATTTCTATGAAAGACTTGTAGGCTCTAAAGAGCAGACCAGCAAAGACGAATCAAAACCAGAATCCCAAGAAGACCAAGAGCATCAAAAGAAGGGACAGACCTCAGAAAACTTGAAAACAACCAGCAACAACAAGAAGAAAAAGAAGTAAACAAGGCACAGTATCAACCACAAGTAGAACTACAAGGCAAAGAGCGAGAATTAATTAGGCTTAAACTTCCAAGAAGAATAAGACCAATCAAAAATAAAGAAGAAAAAACAAGAAGTAAGAAAAATCATCCAGTAACAACAAGAAAGAGAAGATTTTAGATTAGCAAACATAACATAAAGAGAAAAAAGTGTGATTAGGAGATAAAGAAATAGATATAACTAGAACTATGGAAAAAGAGCTGAAACTCTTATCCATTAATATAAATGGCTTAAACTCAAAGATAAAAAGACAAAGGATTCTGGCAAAGTTGATAAAACAAAATGCAGATATTGTTTGTTTACAGGAAACACACATTTTAAAAACACAGGAAAAATATTTAGTCTGCTCCAAATTAGGGACAGTGTTTATGGCTTTTGCAGATAATGACAAAAAAAATGGGATAGCAGTTTACATTAAAGAAGAGATAAAAGCAACATTAATATTTGCAGACCCCAAAGGAAGAGTTCTAGCAATAGAAATACAGATAAATTCAAAAAAATCCTATTGGTGGTAATTTACACCCCTAGTGCCAATTAAAAAGAATTCTATAAGGCTTTATATGCCAAAAAACATTGAACTGGAAAGGAAAAATATTTGTATTATAGGGGATTTTAATGTTGTAGCAGATCATCAAAAAGATTATAATAGGGGGAATAAGAAGGGAAGGGGGAAAAAAGAAGAGAGAATTACCTAAAATTTGTGTAGAAAAGATTAAAGAATTAATTTAATAGATGTATGAAAAAAATTAAATCCAGATAAGAGACAATTCACTTTCTACTCAAATCCCTACCAGTCATGGTTGCACATTGATATGGCATGGATGAGTGGAGATCTAGTAGAAGATGTGACAGAAGCAGAAATTATACTGAACTCTTGGGCAGACCACAACCCTCTTAGAATCAATTGGAAAGGTAAGAAAAAATCAAGGAGAAAGTGGACTTAAGATTCTCAAATATTAAAGGATGAGAAATTTATAAAGAAACTTAAGGAAGAATTAACTTTCTATTTTAAAGAAAACAATAACCTATACACAACTATCCAAAATTTGTGGGATGCTATGAAAGCCGTTATACGGGGAATTATAATATCTTACACTGCACAAAAAATAAAGGAAAACATGCTCAACATAACAATTTATACCAAACAATTAAGAAACTAGAATCTAAATTACAGGATGCCCCACAAAATGTTAAAATACAAGAACAATTTATTCCCTATAAATATAAACTCAATTTAATGGAAATGGAAGAATTAATTAGAAACTTGAAAGCAACCAAGCAAATATACTTTGAATAAGCAAATAAGCCTGGCAGGTGGCTCTCATATAAGCTTAAAAAAGAAAAAGAGAAAAGAACCATCTACCAACTACAAGATGAAAGTGGAAATTATGAACATACAATAGAGAAGAAAAAAGAGATTGCACATAAATATTTTGAGAATCTGTATAAGAAAGAGAGAGTAGATGAAGATCAGATAAGGGAATATCTAAGAGAAAAATGAATTCGAGAAATTAACGATGAGATGAAAGAATTTTTGACGAAGGACATATCTATGACAGAATTAAAACAAGCAATTAGAACCCAGAAAAGTAATAAAACCCCAGGCCCTGATGGCTTCCCAGCAGAATTTTATAGAGCAATAGAAGAACAAGTGGGATCAATAATGGTGGATTTATATAATGAGATATTATTATCTGCTAAAATGCCAGGCATGTGGAGAGAATCATTAATTTCACTAATCCCAAAGGGGGATTCAGATGCCAGAATGATACAAAACTATAGACCAATTTCTTTGTTGAATGTAGATTATAAAATATTTACTACTATTATTGCTACTAGATTAAAGAAAATTCTGGACGATTACATACATCCAGACCAAAATGGATTTCTCCCAGATAGACAAATTAGGAACAATTTAAGAATAATAATGGATAGTTTGGAATATTATGAAGCCCATCTGGGGAAACAGGTAGCTCTTGTTTTTTTTGGATGCTCAAAAGGCTTTCAACAATTTAATTGGCAATTTATGATTCAGCAAATTTATGATATGAATTTTGGCATCAAATTTGAGAATATTATAACAGCAATTTATTCAGTACAAAAAGCAAATATCATAATAAATGGAGAGAATACCCAAACTATAAATATAGAAAAAGGAATCTGACAAGGCTGTCCGTTGTCCCCTCTGCTCTTCATATTATCACTAGAAATACTATTAGAAAGAGTGAGACAAAATCCTGAAATAAAAAGATTGAAAATTAAAAATGAAGGATATAAACTGCAAGCTTTTGCAGACGATATGGCTTTTATTATGGAAGATCCAATAGAAAAAGGACAAATATGGGAACTGATAGGGCGGAGCTGGCGTCGCAACGATACGGCATGCAATCTTGGAGGTCTGAGATCGCTGCCGATATCTTTGCTCCTGGATGGTCCTATCAGATCTAAACCGTCCCGAAGAGATGGTGAAAGTGAAGAGCACATCCTGTCGATCCCAGGGAGACTGCAAAGTCCCTGGTAGATCCAGGAGAAGCTCTTCTTGCCAGCAGCAAAGAGACAGCCATTAAAGCTGCTGAAGTTGGGACAGCTCCGAAACGGAAGAGAGCAGAAAGAGTGTGCCGGTTTGGTGAGAACTTTTGTTTTTATTATTCTAAGATCTGAAAAGACACCCTAAGGAAAAGAAAGAATCTGTAGAAGTTTTGATAGAAGTGATTAAGCAGCAATTTTAAACAGGAATGTCAAAGTAATGTTTTGTTTTGTTTTTCTCATTGCTGGATTTTCTATATATGATCTTGTATTTTGAAACTGGACTGGTTTTTTTGTTTATATCTATTTTTTTCTTCTCCTTTTTGATTTTGTAATATTTTAGGCTAGAGGCTTCCTTTAGTTATTTCATTTTTTAAAATATATTTTTCTTTTTTTATTAATTCTTATTATATCCTGCTCGGAAAAGGAGAGGGAAAGTGAGAGCAAAGAAACTTTGTAACACTGCCAACTAGAGGCTTGAAAATATTCTATTTCCCTCTGACCACACAAAGCTGAGAAAGAAAGAACTAAGACTCTTTTTCAAGGACATTGCTATTTGATAAGATAGAGGGAAGAGCATAGGAGAGTATTATTGCAGGTGCTCTTCTGGGTTTCTATCAACAGCTGGAGTCTGGTGTTGAAACATAGGGGGGGGAAAGGTGATAAGTTTTTGGAGAAGAGAGTTATTATAAGAGCCTTGGATAATCAAACAAAATGCAGTGTGCCCTTTTTACTTTTCCTAAGTTGTGCTATCCCTCCTCATCAGCTTTATTGTATTTTTTAATCTTTCTTTTTGTAATAACTATTTGGGGTTTTGGCTTTGTTGGAGCCTGTCTTTGTTTTTCTTTCTTTCTTTTTCTTTCTTTTTTTTGGGGGAAGTCATTTGCTTTTTATTTTAAAGAGAAAGCCTTAAAAGCCTTTTTTTTCCTTTCCTGGTATTTTTGTTTTTTCATCTACCTTTCTGGTTTATTTTTATGCACTTTTTTCTATTTGAGACCTTTCAATTGGATTAAGGTGTTGAAGAACCTGAAGAATTTTTCCTTTTCCTTTGTTTTCCTTTTTTTTTTTCTTAACTCTTTTTCTTTATTTAACTATTGATTGGATTAAGGTATATAAGAAC
>NC_142008.1:106588675-106641254 GCF_049901715.1 Pseudonaja textilis | reverse complement strand
CATTCCACAGTCTTTCCTGATGCCTGCTATTCCCAGGGCTGCCATGATGCCTGTATCTGAGCCCCCTCATTCCTTCTTGCAATATTATCAGTCCGTCAGAATTGTAGAAAATAAAGGGAATAACCCATTCACTGAACTTCATACCCAAAGTACCCCAGGTTCCATTAAAGTGATGGAAATGAACAAATCTTGTTTGAATGGTCCCGATCCCAAGCTAGGAGAGATCCCCTTCATTCCACATTGCTTTGCAGCTTTACCTACATATTTTCAAGGGACAGAATGTGGTGAGAATTTGCAGCCAGGTATTCTTAAACCCAGATTTGCAACTCCCACAAAGTCAAAGATTTCTGACACTGTTCCATCAGTTGACTCAACACCAGTTCCCTCAGTTTTAGTAAAATCTGAAATTCACCCTCCAGGAGGTGCATCACAGAGCTCCAATAGTATTCAGCCTATGCTTCCAGTACAACCACCACCTCCCATCCTAAGTACAGAACAAAGGAATTATAATTGTGCTCTTTTAAAATTTGATTCCTTTTCTGAAGCACAAAAACAATCCAGAACTTTGCAGCATTTTTCGAGTCCTGAGTCTACTGCAAAGAGGAGTTCTGCTTCTTCATTGCCTAGAAATTCCGCAAACTGCTTTCCATCCAGATCCCAACTAAACCACCACTTACAACAGCCTGCCCATGCAAGACTAGATGATCTGCAATCCACTTCTGTTTCTTTAGCAGATAAGAACCTCAGAAAAGCCTCTTTGGACAGCATATCTCCTGTAGCAGTGTATCCAAGAAAACCCACTTATGTGAATCCTCTTGAAACCAGTTCAACCACAGAATCATCCATTGCCTGTTCAGTCAGTGGATCCTTGCACACTTCATCTGTGATCACCAATAATTCCAGGGCTTCGTCATCTGTATCCTCGAGGACAACAGCAGCCGTAAGTGCAGCTTCTTTGCTGTTGGATTCTACTGCCAACTCATATGATCAAATTGCCTATGCTTCTGCTAAGATCACCAGTAATTCCACTCCTTTGTTTTCTGAGACTCAAGCTTCCACTCAGCAGAGACAATATTCCAGGGCAGCTAGTACTGTAATCTCAAACACAAAAACAAGCCCCACTTCCTGGTCCCCAGAATCCAACACCTGTTCACACCATCAGTTTGCATATGCTTCCAGCAGGATCACCACTAATTCCAGTAACCTATCTTCTGAGACATATCAGGGACCGAGCACACAAGCAAGCGAGACTATAATTTCCTCGAATACAAAAACGGCGAGCTCCATTTCTTCTCTAGATTCTACCACTAGCATACCTTGCCAGCATGCCTATGCTTCTGCCAAGGCCACCAGTACTTCTAGTGTTTTGTCAAAGTCCACCGCCTATCAAACTCCAATTTCTGATTGCAAGGCTAGTTTAAGTCATCCTCCTCCTACTCAGAATAATCTCACATCCTCACTTTCTAAACAGGGGGACCAGTCTTCCTCTCTGCAAGAAAAGCAGGTTACTCACGTCTCCAAAATCTATGATGGATGTCTCATCCTATAATAGGCTATCCTTCAAATGGTCCATGTGAAGACATTTGTATATGGACACATTTTTTCCAGGAAGAGAGATGAAGAATAGCCTCTTCAATGTGCTGCCTAAGGGCATTTAAAGGCCATCCTTGCCTAAATTAACCTATTTACCTATAAACTTTAAAATTATGAGAATTCTCTGAATGTTAAAAATATTGTTAATTAAATTGTTTCAGCCATAAAAAGAATTGTCACCAAATTACACATAGTGAGATAGCTACCTCAAATGACACATAGCTTGAAGCTGCAGTACACTTATAGCCATTCCAGTGCCCTCTAGCTGATTTGCTGGTTTTTTATGTGATGAAAGACACCATCAATAGCATTCAGCCAAGGTCAGCTGATTAAACTCATTTTCTGAATGAGGAGCAGAAGCTATGATTCCCTGCCCCTTCAGGTGGGAGTACTCCCTGGGTCGTCTTGCCCGGAAATATCACTGTGAAATCTTTTAGTTGTACTGAGCTCTTAAAATTGTCCAGGGTGGTCAGATTCTGTGTTGGAAGCAGCTTGGTTTACTGTTGTGCAAGCATGTAATTATGTATAATTACTTTATACTGTTATTCTGTTCTGAAATCATGGGCACAAACTGATTCCTGAACCTTCAGCCTTCTCTCTCAATTTTTCTGAAATGTTTGTATTCAACACATTTGAAACATTAATTCTGAACTAGTTGATCCAACAACTTTTTAAAAAAGTAGATATGCAAGATTTTGAATGTGTTGTCTTCGGTATCTCCTAATATTTGGGAGCAGAATGGTTGAAGATTGTGCTTTCTGTATCTCCCTCTGGAAGTTCTGCTGAATTGTCTCATGTTGTGTTGGGTAGAAATACAAACTTGGACTTATGATTCTGAGTTACGACTAGAGCAAAAGGTATGCTAGAGTTTCTTTAAGAACAAATGCACCTAAGTTGCAATGTGTTGCTTTCTGCCCTCTTGCTTCTCCTCATAGGCTGGGTGTTTGACTGTTACTTCCCATTTTTCCAACAATCTTTTTTTACTCCTTCAGTTCTCATTGATGTCCCAGTGCTGCATATGCCACTGGCTGACCTGTCCTTCAATCTTCCCAGTACTCTCCCAATAGACACCTCCCCTTTTTTCTCATAGCCTTCTCTTTCTCTCTCTTATTTCAATGAGAGCAGATTTACTTTAAATTCCTTCTCTAAACCTGTTTCTGGCTTACTCCCAACCTTCTCCAGTTTGCAACTGCCTTTTTGTCCATGTGCCTATGGAGAAAGAAGTTAATCTTTTAAGGATAGTTACTATTGAAGGACAAGAATTCAGGAGAATCCATCCAAGCAACACTAATTCAAGGAACGTGCAGATTTTTTTGCAGACAAATATTCCATTTCCAGTTTAATTTCTGTTTAGAAAATTAATACTTTGTGTATTTTTTCATTTGGTGTGGATCTTTTGGCTTATATTTTTGTATCAAAATAAAATAATTAACAGAGAAAAAATGATGTTTGACATGTTTTAATTTCACATGTTTGTTTTATGTAAACGGGTGTGGGCAAAAGTCTCTAGGAATTGTTCAAGCATTTTATTAGTATTGTCCTCCTCCTAAAAAATACGTGTATATCTATTATAGAAAGAGCCAGTTTAGTGGAGTGGTTGAGGCACTGGCCTAGAAACCAAGAGACCAAGTTCTAGGCCTTCCTTAGGCATGAAAGCTGGATGACTTTGAGCCAGTCACTTTTCAGTCCAACTCATTTCATGGGGCTATTGTGGGGAAAATAGAAGGCTGGAGTATTCAGAATGTTTACTGTCCCAAGTTATGGGATAAAATAACAACATGTACTATTTGTAAATATAATAAATCAAACACTGAATAGTATTAGTTATAGAAAAATGAGAGCATTTTTTTAAAAAATTAAAAAACAATTTTATTTACAAATTTAAAAATATACAAATTCAAAAATACAGAAACAATATGTGGATAACACATAATTCTTTACATTTGTTATCGAATTTGGTAAGTCCTAACAATCAGTATTAGCTAGTACTAATCACATCTTCATTCATTATCACATGAGAGCATTTAAGAATGGATTACACATCTGAACCCTGGAAGGATTGGGAACTAATGATGCAACTATTGCTGACTTTAGAAATGCCTGGCTGATCATCTAGTTGATTTCTAGAATGAACAATTATTCTGAAAGGCAATTTAGTTTAATGATGAAAGGCACCAGACCAGAAATCAGAATACCAAATTTTCATTCTGCCTTAGACACACGGCAATTTTCCCGAGAAAAATGTGACAATAGGGTAGTCCCCAGGAGTCAAATTGACTCAAAAACAACAAAACAGTGGTGGAGGGGAAGCCTGTGCCATAACATTCTTTCCACTGCCGTGTAGTTGATCATTTTTTAATTATCAAACTTTAAGGACACATAAAAGCCTATTCCACGTATCCTGAAGATTATTAAACTTGACCCATTTGTAAGATTTAATCCAACACCATTGGGAATAAGTAACTAGGAAGTAAGACTTATTTGCATCTATGTTATAGGATTAACAGATAATCAAGAGTTGGAAGAGACCTTATAGGTCATCTAGTCCAACCCCCGCCCAAGCGGGTGACCCTACACCATTTCTGACTAATGGCAGTCCAATCTCTTGAAAGTCTCAATTGATGGTGCTCCCACAACTTCCAAGGGCAAGCTGTTTCATTGGTTGATTGTTCTCACTGTCAGAAAGTTTCTCCTTATCTCCAGGTTAAATCTCTCCCTGTTCAGTTTCCATCCATTATTCCTTGTCTGGCCTACAGGTGCTTTAGAAAATAGCTTGACCCGGAGGGCGGAGCTGGCATCGCGACGATACGGCATGCGATCTTGGAGGTCTGGGATCGCTGCCGATATCTTTGCTCCTGGATGGTCCTATTGGATCTAAACCATCCCAAAGAGATGGTGAGTGAAGAGCGCATCCTGTCGATCCCAGGGAGACCGCAAAGTCCCTGGTAGATCCAGGAGAAGCTCTTCTTGCCAGTGGCAAAGAGGCAGCCATTAAAGCTGCTGAAGTTGGGACAGCTCCGAAACAGAAGAGAGCAGAAAGAGTGTGCCGGTTTGGTGAGAACTTTTTAATTCTAAGATCTGAAAGGAAAAGAAAGAATCTGTAAAAGTTTTTGACGAGTGATTAAGTGGCGATTTTAAACAGGAATGTCAAAGTAATGTTTTGTTTTGTTTTGTTTTCTCATTGCTGGATTTTCTATATATGATCTTATATTTTGAAACTGGACTGGTTTTTTCGTTTATATCTATTTTTCTCTTCTTTTTGATTTTGTAATATTTTAGGCTAGAGGCTCCCTTTAGTTATTTCATTTTTTAAAAATATCTTTTTTTATTCTTATTATATTCTGCTTGGAAAAGGAGGGGGAAAGTGAGAGCAAAGAAACTTTGTAACACTGCCAACTAGAGCCTTGAAAATATTCTATTTCCCTGTGACCAGACAAAGCTGAGAAAGAAAGAACTGAGGCTCTTTTTCAAGGACATTGCTATTTGATAAGATAGAGGAAAGAGCATGGGAGAGTATTATTGCAGGTGCTCCTCTGGGTTTCTGTCAACAGCTGGAGTCTGGTGTTGATACGTAGGGGGAAAAAAGGTGATAAGTTTTTGGAGAAGAGAGTTATAAGAGCCTTGGATAATTAAACAAAGTGCAGTGTGCCCTTTTTACTTTTCATAAGTTGTGCTATCCCTCCTCACCAGCTTTATTGTATTTTTTTTTATCTTTTTTGTGTAATAACTATTTGGGTTTTTGGCTTTGTTGGAGCTTGTCTTTGTTTTTCTTTCTTTTTTTTTGGAACTCCAATCTCTACATTTGTTTTATTTTAAAGGGAAAGCCTTAAAAGCCCTTTTTCCCCTTTCCTGATATTTTTGTTTTTTCATCTACCTTTCTGGTTTATTCTTATGCACTTTTTCTATTTGAGACCTTTCAATTGGATTAAAGTGTTGGAGAACCTGAAGAATTTTTCCTATTCCTTTTTTTTTTTTTTTTTTCTTGAGTCTTTTTCTTTATCTAACTATTGGTTGGATTAAGGTATACAAGAACCTGAAGAATTTGTCCCTCCCGCCTTTTTATTATTATTACTATTGGGCTTCTTTTTTCTACTATTTTTATTTTGAACTATAATTGGTCTTCACAATTGGATTAAGGTTTAGAAGAACCTGAAGATTTTGAATTGCTTAAAATGAGTAGGAAATTTACAGCTCCTGGTTCTTCAACTTCTACTTCTTCCTCTCCACCATCTGGAAGACAATGTTCAATACAGTATGTTAAAGCAAGAAAAAGAACAAGAAAAAGTGACTCTGCAGATGATTATGCAAGGAATTCAAAATATTCAAGCAAGATCAGAGAATATTGAAAAGAGAATAGAGAACATCGAACAAAGAACAGAGAACATTGAACAAAGAACAGGGAAAACCGATGAAAAAGTGGAGAATATCCAACAAATGATGTTGAAGTATGATGAGAGATTTCCAAAAATTGAGGGAGAAGATAAACAAACAGACAAGAAGATTGGAGATATTGATAATAAATTAACAGTGCTTGAACAAGATAAAAGTGGTATGTTGAGATGGGAGATGGATAGATCAGAATTCTATCTCAGATTCCAAAACGTAGAGGAAGAAAAAGGACAAAACCTAGCTGAGATAATGATAGAAATACTGGCTGAAGCTTTGGAAATAACTCAAGAGAAGATGATGGATGGAATAGATGAGGTTTATCGAGTTTTCACAAGATATGTGATGAGAAATAGCTTACCAAGAGAAGTTCACATTAGATTTACAAAGAAAGCCATTAAAACGCATATATTGCAAGTGGCAAAAAAAACATTGAAATACAATGGTCTTGAAACAAATACCCAGAAGAGTGAGAGAGATGAGAAGAGAATACTGATTCCTGACTAAAATGCTAATTAAAAAAGAGGTGAATTATAGATGGCTGCTTCCAGAAGGTTTAATATTCACATGGCAAGAACAGAGACATAGAATTGACTCAATTGAGAAAGCGGAATTATTTTATACAGAATTTTTTGGAAGGAAAGAGGAAGAGGCAGAAAAAGAGATCTCACTACCTGAATTCCAAGAGGACTGCCAAACAGCAACTGAAAAAGAAGAAGGTGCAGTAGGTGGAAAGGTGGAAGCCAAAGAACAATGTGAACTAAGATCTATGAGAGCTGCTAAACCTAACTATAAAATACAACCATGGAAGAGAAAAAAATGATTACAATTAATATAAATGGACAACTCAGCCATTAAAAGAAGGAAAACCTTTCATAAACTAGAGAAATTAAAATTTGATATAATTTGTCTACAAGAAATACATATTAAAAAACAATATGAACAATTGTTGGTAAAGCCAAAATTAGGGAAAATATTTACTTCCTTGACCCAATGTAAGAAAAGAGGAGTGGTTTTATATATTAAAGAGACCACCCCAACAAAGTTGATCTATACGGATGATGACGGAAGAATATTAATGGTGGAAATAATGGACAATAATATGAAAACACTCCTGATTGCAATTTATGCTCCAAATGAATTCTACAAAAAATTACATATGAAAATAATTGAACTAATATAGTTATGATGGGAGATTTTAATGGAATTGTGGACAATAAATTGGACCATACAGCAACAATAAAGCAAAACAGAAAGATTCTCCCTAAATCTTTTTTTAAAATGGTAGATGAAATAAACTTAAAAGATACATTGAGAGAAAGAAATACTAAAACTAAACAATACACCTTCTATTCAAATAGACACTTATCATGGTCCAGAATAGATATGATATGGATGTCAACAGAATTAATATCTAACATTCAAGAAATAAATATCAAAACAAGTACTTGGGTAGATCACAATCCAATGACAATTAAATGGAAAGGACAAAAAAGAAGATCTAGATGGATGTTAAATAATACCATTTTAAATGAAAAAGACTTCACACAGTGGATGGGGAAAGAATTGGCTTTTTTCTTTAGAGAAAACAAAAAAGAAGATATATCAATTCAGAATGTATGGGATACAATGAAGGCATATGTTAGAGGCTTGATAATAGATTATACAAGGAAAAGGAATACTATGAAAAGGCTAGCTTCTAAGGCTCTAGAGGATGAGCATAAAAGACTTGAAAAAGAGCTATAGAAAATGCCACAGAAAAAGGACATCAAGCTAAAAATGGATATGATTAAACACAAAATGGATCAAATAGAAAAAGAAGAATTAGCACAGAAAATTAGAGGTGCTAAACAGAACTACTTTGAAGATGCAAACAAACCAGATAGATGGTTAACATACAAATTGAGAAAGGAGAAAGAATCAAGGAAAGTATTGCAATTAATAGATGACCAAGGCCAAGTTTGTCATGGTAGCAAAGAGAAGAAGGAAATCGTTCGAGACTTCTATAGGAAATTATATAAGCAACAGTACTTACACATTGCTAATTTACCCCAGATACCTAAAGAGACTGAAAAAATGTTAGAAAGCAATATAACGATGATGGAGTTAACTAAAGCACTCAAGAAGCAAAATAATGGAAAGGCACTAGGCCCAGATGGACTTCCGGCAGAATTTTATAAAACATTACAGGAATCGTTGAATCTTCCATCGCTGGAAGTTATGAATGAAGTTATGTTAAAGAAGAAGATACCTAAATCATGAGCAGAAGCCTATATTACACTTATTGCAAAAGAGGCGGCCGACCCATTACAAATTAAGAACTATAGACCCATTTCTCTACTAAATGCAGATTATAAAATCTTTTCTTCAATATTGGCAGAAAGACTTAAAAAATATTTAAATAATTTTATCCATCCTGATCAAAATGGATTTCTGCCAAAGAGACAAAGACAATATGAGAGTAATCTTGGACACCTTGGAATACTACGAGGCACATCCTGAAAAACAAATGGCTCTGATATTTCTAGATGCACAGAAGGCATTTGATAATGTGAATTGGCGATTCATGTTATTACTGTTGGAACAGATGGGTTTTGCTAGAAAATTTATTCAAGCAATAGAAGCTATATACTATAAGCAAACGGCAAAGGTAATGATAGAGGGAGAACTGACAGACTCTATTGATATAAGAAAAGGAACAAGACAAGGGTGCCCACTATCACCTCTGTTGTTTGTGTTAACTTTGGAAGTGTTAAACAGAAATATTAGAGATGAAAAGAATATAAAAGGAATGAAAATCAAAAAGGAAGAATTTAAGCTGCAAGCATTTGCGGATGATCTGGTTTTCATCTTAGAAGACCCTTTAGAAAGCATCAAAATTGATAGAAAAGATAGAGACATATGGAAAGGTGGCTGGTTTGAAAATAAATAAAGATAAGACAAAGATTTTGACAAAGAATATGCTATTAAGACAAAAGGAAGAACTGGCATACCTATTGAAAATTCAGGTCACGAATAAGATCAAGTACTTGGGGATAAATTTGACAGCAAGATGTAATACATTAAAAGAGAATAATTATATTAAACTTAAGCAGCAGATAGCGCTAGATTTGGCGAAATGGGAAAATTTACAACTGTCACTAATAGGGAGAATATCAACAATCAAGATGAATGTATTACCCAGAATTTTATATTTGTTTCAAACAATTCCAATTATGCTTGGAAAAGACTACTTTGAAGATTTAAATAAAATTGTGTCGAAATATATAGGGCAAGGTAAGAAAGTGAGAATAAAGTTAAAACTTTTGCAAGAGGCTAGAATAAGAGGAGGATTTGGTTTGCCTAATTGGGAGTTGTACTACCAAGCTACAAATCTGATGTGGGTTAAGGAATGGATAACATTAAGAAATACTAGATTGTTGACATTAGAAGGACATGATCTGTTGTTGGGGTGGCATGCTTTTTTATGGTATAAAGGAACCAAAACGCAGGGGTATTTTAGAAGACATTATATACGGGAGTCTCTGTAGCTAAACTGGGAGAAGATTAAAAGACAATGTTATTTGAAAATTCCAGTCTGGCTATCGACTATTGAAGCATTTTCTTATCCTATAATATACAAAAAGGAACGAACAGTTAGATATGGTGAAATATTGAATGAAAAGGGTGAACTTAAATCTATGCAAAAACTAGAGAAACAAGGTATAAAGATGAATTGGTTTTCATATGCACAAATACATTCAAGGTATGATAACAATTCTAAAACAGAAGGTTTCCATGATAAACTGACTGACTTAGATAAGATTTTGACAGATACTGATGAAAAGGTGATTAAAAAAATGTATGGATATTTATTAGAAATTAAACTAGAAGAACAAGTTAAAGAAACAATGATTGCTTGGGGGAAGAATTTTGGATATGGGATTGATTTAGAGAAATGGCAAAAATTGTCATCTCAAAGTTATAAAATGACAATGTAACAGCATATAAAGAAAATCTGTATAAGATGTTTTACAGGTGGCATTTCCCCCTGACAAGAATAGCAAGAATGTTAAGAATAAATCTGAAAAATGTTGGAAATGTCATCAGACACCTGGCTCAAATTACCACATGTGGTGGACTTGTGCGGATGCTAAAAAATACTGGACTAAAATCCACATGTGGTTGGAAAAAAATGACAAAAAAACATAGACTTGTAACCAGAGATATTTTTATTGGGAATTTTACCTGAAATATATCATAAAGACTTGAAATACCTGGTTGTAAATGTATTAACAGCGGCTAGGATTGCATTTGCTAAAAACTGGAAAAATGAGAAAATACCATCACAGGAGGAAATTATTAAGAAAATATTGGAATGTGCTGAAATGAGTAGATTGACATTTGAAATGAGAGAACAAGAAGATAAACAATTTTATAAAATTTGGGATCTTTTCTATCAGTGGTTAGACAATAAAGTACCATAATGAAATATGTAGACTTTTAGAAAATAAATATATAAAGATGTACTTCTTTTTTTTTTTTATAAAAGTTTTTATTGTTTTTTAACATACAAACAAACAGACAAAACATAAAAACATCAGCTCCCCCATATTTATATACAAACAGTGAGTCGGTTGGTTCATCAGTTTTGTGCGTTCACTTCATAGTCACAATTACAATTACCTTATATAATAACTCTTATTGTCAATACAAACTTATAAATCATCATATCATTATTAAAAAAAAAAAAGAAATTTGACTACACTTTTATTCGATCATGCCTTTGTGAGATAACTATATTTTAAGTGATTTATTCTAAAACAAATCATATAATCGTGCCAATTCTATCCTAAAATAAAAGAGAAAAAAGGAAAAAGAAAACCATTATATAAGTATAATATCCAATACCAAGAATGAGAAAAGAAAAATAAGTTCAATATTATTCCTTATTATCTAGCATTTCAAATATTCTATTTTTGTATTTCATCATTCAGCCATTGATAGAAAAGATCCCAAATTATATAAAATTGTTTATCTTCTTGCTCTCTGATTTCAAAAGTCAATCTACTCATCTCAGCACATTCTAATATTTTCTTTATAACTTCTTCCTGTAATGGAATTTTCTCATTTTTCCAATTCTTTGCAAATACAATCCTAGCCGCAGTCAATACATTTACAATCAAATATTTCAACTCTTTACTATAAGCATCTGGTAAGATTCCCAATAAAAAAAACTCCGGTTTCAAGTCTATGTGCTTCTTTGTCATTTTTCCCAGCCACGTGTGGATTTTAGTCCAATATTTTCTAGCATCCTCACAAGTCCACCACATACGGTAGTATGAACCAGGTTTCTGATGACATTTCCAGCATTTTTCGGATTTGTTCTTGAACATTCTTGCTATCCTTGTCGGAGGAAAATGCCACCTGTAAAACATCTTATACAAATTTTCTTTATAGGCTGTAGACATTGTCATTTTATAATTTTGCAACCATAAATTCTGCCATTTCTCTAAATCAATCCCATATCCAAAATTCCTCCCCCAAGCAATCATAGTTTCCTTAACTTGTTCTTCCTCCAGCTTAATTTCCAATAAGTAACCATATAATTTTTTAATCACCTTTTCATCAGTACCCATCAAAATCTTATCTAAATCAGTTTGTTTATCATAAAATCCCTCTGTTTTGGAATCCTCATGATACTTTGCATGTATTTGCAAATATGAAAACCAATTCATCTGTATACCTTGTTCCTCTAATTTTTGTATCGATTTAAGTTCACCCTTTTCATCTAGTAATTCCCATAGCTAACTGTTTGTTCCTTTTTATAAATTATAGGGTAAGAAAACGCTTCTATCGTCGATAACCAAACTGGAATTTTCAAATAACATTGTTTTTTTGTCTTCTCCCAATTTAACCACAGAGACTCCCGTATATAATGTCTTCTAAAGTACCCCTGTGTTTTGGTTCCCTTATACCATAAAAACGCATGCCAACCCAACAACAAATCATGACCTTCTAATGTCAACAATCTAGTTTTCCTTAATGTTATCCATTCTTTAACCCACATCAAATTTGCAGCTTGGTAGTACAACTCCCAATTAGGCAGGCCAAACCCTCCTCTAGATCTAGCATCCTGTAAAAGCTTTAACTTTATCCTTGCTTTCTTGCCTTGCCATATATACTTCAAAACAATTTTATTTAAATCCTCAAAATATTCTTTTCCAAGTCTAATTGGTATTGTTTGAAACAAAAATAAAATTCTGGGTAAAATGTTCATCTTAATTGTTGAAATCCTTCCTATTAATGACAATTGTAGGTTTTCCCATTTTTTCAAATCTTGGGCTATCTGTTGTTTAAGTTTAATATAATTGTTCTCCTTTAATGTACTACATCTTGGCGTCAAATATATCCCCAAATACTTAACCTTATTTGTAACTTGAATTTTTAACAGTTCTGCCAGTTCTTCTCTTTGTCTCAGCAACATATTCTTTGATAAAATCTTTGTTTTGTCTTTGTTTATTTTCAGACCGCCACCTCCCCATATGCCTCTATCTTTTCCAACAGCTTCAAGGCTGTTTCTATAGGATCTTCCAGGATAAAGACTAGGTCATCTGCAAAAGCTTGTAGTTTAAATTCTTCCTTTTAATTTTCATTCCTTTTATAGTTTTATCTTCTCTGATATTTCTATTCAACACTTCCAAAGTCAATACAAATAACAAGGGAGAAAGAGGACAACCTTGTCTTGTGCCTTTTCTTATATTAATAGGATCTGTAAATTCTCCCTCCATCATTACCTTAGCTGTTTGTTCATTGTAAATTGCTTCTATTGCCTGAATAAATCTTCTAGCAAAGCCCATCTGTTCCATTAAAAGTAACATAAATCTCCAATTTACGTTATCAAATGCCTTTTGAGCATCTAAAAATATCAAAGCCATTTGCTTTTCAGGATGCGCCTCATAATATTCCAAGGTGTCCAGAATTACTCTCATATTGTCTCTAATTTGTCGCTTTGGCAGAAACCCATTTTGATCTGGGTGGATAAAGTTATTCAAATACTTTTAAAGTCTTTCTGCTAATATTGAAGCAAAAATTTTATAATCTGCATTTAATAAGGAAATCGGTCTATAATTCTTGATTTGAAGTAGGTCCGCCTCCTCTTTTGGAATAAGTGTAATATAAGCCTCTGACCATGTTTTAGGTATTATCTTTTTTAACATAACTTCATTCATAACTTCCAACAGTGGAATACACAATGATTCTTGAAAGGTTTTATAAAATTCTACAGGAAACCCATCTGGACCTGGTGCCTTTCCATTATTTTGTTTCTTTAGTGCTTGGCTTAACTCCATCATTGTTATATTGCTTTCTAACATTTCTTCAATCTCTTTAGGTAGATTTGCATTCTGCAAGTATTGTTTAACTTTCTCCTCATCAATATCTTCTTTCTTATACAAATGTTTGTAAAAATCATAAATAATTTCTTTTTTCTCTTTGCTGCCATGACAAGTTTTACCTTGGTCATCTATTAACTGCAATATTTTCCTCGACTCTTTCTCCTTTCTCAACTTATATGCTAGCCATTTACCTGGCTTATTTGCATCTTCAAAATAATTCTGTTTAGCATTCCTAATTTTCTGTGCCAGTTCCTCTTTCTCTATTAAATCCATTTTATGTTTAGTTATATCCAGTTTCAATTTGACATCTTTTTTTCTGTGGTATTTTCTGCAGTTCTTTTCGAGTCTTTTATATTCATCCTCCAAGGCTTTGAAAGCTTGCCTTTTCCTAATATTCTTTTTTCTTGTATAGTCTATTATCAAGCCTCTAGCATAAGCCTTCATTGTATCCCAAACATTCTGTATTGAAGTGTCTTCTTTTCTATTCTCTTTAAAAAAAACAAACCAATTCTTTCTCCATCCATTGTATAAATTCTTTCTCCTTTAAAATAGTATTGTTTAATGTCCATCTCGATCTTTTTTTTTTTGTCCCTTCCATTTAATTGTCAATGGATTATGATCAGCCCAAGTACTTGTTTCAATATTTACTTCTTGAATACTAGATATTAAGTCTGTTGAGATCCAAATCATGTCAAGTCTGGACCATGATAAATGTCTATTTGAATAGAACGTATATTGCTTAAGTTTAATATTTCTTTCTCTCCATATGTCTTTTAAAGTTAATTCATCTATCATTTTAAAAAAAGATTTAGGAAGAGTTTTTCTATTATGCTTTGCTGCTGTTGCAATATAATCAAGTTTATTGTCCACAATTCCATTGAAGTCTCCCATCATAATTATATTAGCATAGTCCAGTCCAGCCATCTTGGCATGTAATTTTTTATAGAATTCTTCCTGTTTATCATTCGGGGCATAAATTGCAATCAAAAGTATCTTTCTATTATTGTCCATTATTTCCACCATTAATATTCTCCCATCTTCATCTGTATAAATCATTTTTGCTGGAATAGCCTCTTTAATATATAGGACCACCCCTCTTTTCTTACATTGAGTCAAAGAGGTAAACAATTTCCCTAATTTTGGTTGTAATAACAATTGTTCATGTTGCTTTTTAATATGTACTTCTTGTAGACAAATTATATCAAACTTTAATTTCTTTAATTTATGGAAAATCTTCCTTCTCTTAGCAGCTGAATTCAGTCCATTTATATTCATTGTAATCAATTTTTTCTCTTCCATGATTATATTTTATATTTAGATTTAACCACTCTTGTGGGTCTTGGTTCACGCTGATCTTTAATATCCACTTGTCCACCTACTGCACCTTCTTCTTTTCCAATCTCCATTTGTTCCTCTTGGGATTCAGTTAATGGAACCTCCTTTTCTGCCTCTCCTTCTCTCCCTCCAAAAACTTCTGCGTAGAACAGTTCTGCTTTCTCAATTGAATCAATTCTATGTCTCTGTTCCTGCCACGTAAACATCAATCCTTCTGGGATCAGCCATCTGTAAGTCACCTCCTTTTTCAATAACATTTTGGTCAGGAATCGATATTCTCTTCTCATCTCTCTCACTCTTCTAGGTATTTGTTTTAAAACCAAAATTTCTTTACCTTTATATTTCAATATCTTCTCTCTTGCCACTTGTAATATTTATGTCTTCATGGATTTTTTAGTAAATCTAATATGGACTTCTCTGGGCAGATTATTTCTCATCGCATATCTTGTAAAAACTTGATATATCTCATCTATTCCATCCATCATCTTCTCTTCTGTTATCTCCAACGCATCCGCCAAGATTCCTACCATTATCGCAGCCAAGTCTTGTCCTTTTTCTTCTTCTATATTTTGAAATCTGAGATAGAATTCTGATCTATCCAACTCCCACTTCAACATCCCACTTTTTTCTTGTTCAATCACTGTTAGTCTATTATCAATATTACCAATCTTCTCCTCTCTTCGCTTACCCCTTCTTCGACTTTTGAAGCCTCTCCTCATATTTTGCCATCATCTGTTGAATACTTTCCACTTTTTCCTCCGTCCTCCCTGTTCTTTGTTCAATGGTATCTATTTTTATCTTAAGATCTTGAATTCCTTGCATAATCATCTGAAAAGATACTCTTTCTTGTTCTTTTCTTTATCTTGCTTTAACATTGTCTGAATTGAACGCTGTCCTGATGGTGGGGAGGCAGAAGTAGACATAGAGGCACCCAAGGTATAAGTTTCTTACTCATTTTAAATGGTTCCAGCTCTTCAAGTTCTTTCAAGTTTTAATCCAAAAAGAGTAGCCAATTATAATCCAAAATGAAAAGGCCAATAATAAAAAAGAATCAATAATGAGGGAAAAAGAAAAAAAAAACATGAAAAAGAAAAAGGAAAAGAGCAAAAAAAGAGAAAAAAAGAAAAAATTCTTCAAATTCTTCCTGACCTTAATCCAATTAAAAAAAAAAAAATCCACAAAAGAGAGTAAAAATAAGAATAAAAACCCAGTAATAATAATGATAAACAAGGCCAAAGCCAAAAAGAAGGGAAAGAGAAAAAGAGAGAAAAAACAAAACAAAAACAAGAAGAGTAAATTTCTTCAAATTCCACACCTTAATCCAGCCAAAAAAAAGATCTCAATTAAAAAAAAGAAAAAAGAAATAATCCATTGATATACATTAAAAAGAAAAGCAGAATCCAAATAGAAAGGAGAAAAAATAAAATAAAATAAATCAAAATAAAAAAAAAATAAAAAAAATTCAGAGGCTTCCCTTTGCAAATAAATCAAACTTAAAAATAAAAACCTTGATGCTGGTGGAGGGGGTGGCGGAACTAAAAAAAAAAGAATTAGAAAAAGAAAGTAAGCAGCAATACACTGCACTCTATTTAATTGTCCAAGGCTCTAATTATGACTCCCTTCTCTTTCTCACAAGCTTCAAAGCTAAGCCATAAATATCCAGAAAGACACCTGTAATAATATTCTACAAAGCGCTTTCCTCTATCTTATCAAAAGATGTCCTTGAGAAGGAGTGCTTCGTCTTTTTCCAGTTCAAGTAAAATGTTTCCAAGCCTCTAATTGGCAGTGTTACAAAGTTTCTTAGTTCTCACTTTCCCCCTCCTCTCTGAACAGCATAAAAAAAAAGAAAAGCCGGCAAGGAATACACAAACATATAAAAGCAAAAAGAATAAAAAAAATAAACAAAGGGAGCCTCTAGCCTAAAAATGAAAAATCCAAAGGAAGAATAAAACATATAAATATAAAAAGGAACAGTCCAGTTATCCAGTAAATAGCAATGAAGTCCGAAAGCAAAGAAAAAAAAAGCAAATAAATTCTCTCTTTGACGTCTCCCTTAAAAAAAACGCCGCTTAGTCAGTTTTGTCAAAAAAAAAATCACACAGATTTCTTCTGATAATCAGAGTGAACTTTCAAGACTCAGAAAAATTAAATAAAAAAAAAGTTTCTCACCCAACCGACAGACTCTCTCTCAGACCCGTTCTTTCTGGAGCCGCCCCGACTTCAGCAGCATGGGGGCTGCCTCTCCGCCGCCAGCAAGAAGAGCTTCACCCGGGTCTTCCAGGGATTTTGCGATATCCCCGGAGTCCTCAGGGTACGCTCTTCACGATAGCTGTCCCTACGGGACAGCATAGGTCCGTTTGGACCGGCCGATAACGGAGATATCGGCTGCAATCGAGGAGCTCGATTGCAGACCGTATCGTCACGGCGCAAGCTCCTCCCAACTCCATGTACTTCTTTTTTATTATATCTACAAAATGAGTCTTCAGTCCCCTAATCATCCTGGTTTCTCTTTGTACTTCTTCTAGAGTCTCAAACTCTTTTTTATAATGTGAACAAAACTGGATGCAGTACTCTAGGTGTGGTCTTACTAAGGCTTTATAGAGTGGCATTAGTACCTCACTTGATCTGGATTGTATCACTCTGTTCGTGCAACTTAGGGTTGCATTAGCTTTTTTGGCTGCTGCACACTGCTGGCTCATAGTGGTTGTGCTTAATGGTTGTCCACTAAGGTTCCGGGCTCCCTCTCACAGTTACTGCTGTTGAGCCTGGTTTCACCCAGTCTATATGTGGACTTGTGCGCATGTATGAAATATAAATAAATTGGCCTATATTTAGATTCCTATTAAACTAGTCACTCCATGCTCATTTAACTTGTGAACACCCACCTGCTATTGCTGGGGGAGGAAAATAATTGCTCATGACTTGTTTTGTGCTAGTGATGGCAAGACTTATGCCTCACTTTATTGAACTGCGTCTTGTGTAATGTGATAAAAATTGTTTACCTCAAGTCCCAACCAACCTTTGTTTCATTCCCAAATCACGTTTTCCCTCTTTTAATGCAGGGGTGTCAAACTCAAGGACCATGGGCCAGACTGTTTAAATCTGGCTCTCGAGGCTGCCTTGGAAACAGCAAAGGACCCACCCGCAGTGCCTCTGCCAGTGAAAATGGGGCCCAGGGAGTTCTGTTTTTGCTGGCAGAGGACTATAGGAGGCTGTTGTGACTGAAAATGGAGCCTTGACAAGTGACGCTGAGCTGGCCACACCAGCCACACCCACCCACCCTGGCCACGCCCCCAACACAACCCTGATGCAGTCCTCAATGAAATCGAGTTTGACATCCCTGCTCCAATGTCTCGTAACAGTAAATGGGATACACAAAACCTTTATTAAGAATTTGTTATGTTCTTCACAAGAGAAACAAGCCATGATGGGAGATACTGTCAAGGGAGATGCTATTGATCTGGGATCACAATGACCTTTAAGAGACATTTACTGGAGATCAATATAAACCTACCCATCTCCAGTACTTCAGTATTTGGGGGGGCAGGGCCAGCTGTCTGAGAGACCGGTGGTGTGAGTGACCTCCACTTTGCAAGCTGCTTTTCCTGTGTCCGCAGAGCTCACCGGAGCTGATGGAAGTCCCGAAGGGATGGCTGAAGGAATGGGGCATCCTGCGGACCATTTGCAAGCAGCGGCTAGCAGCAATCGGTAGGAAAAACCAGGATCTGAGTGGACCAGGAGGTTGCCTAGATGATCTGATGGCTGGACAGAGTAAGTGATTAATGAGCAGAACAATGGTGGTCTGAATCTGATGAAAGTATTCCCCTAGGCTTTAATGAGTGAAGCGGCGGAAGGGAGCACGTATAAGAGATCAAAGCTGTAGAGCCAGGTGAGAGGTGAGAGCTGTGAAAGTTATGACAGCAGCAGCAAGCGAAAGAATTTGTGGAAAGGAAACCAGGAAATAATAAGAACTGAATAAAGCTGGAAGGGGCAAAAAAGAAGAGGTACATAAGAAAAACTTTGTAGAGCTTTAACTTTTTGGTGTTACATAGTCTGAATAAAAAAGAAACTAAAAGAGAGACAAGGAAATTTTGATACTGGTTAATAGTTAAGATAAAATGGAGTCTCTATAAGAACAATGACTTTGCAATATAGAGTGTGACAACTAGAAGAGAGAGGCATCTGTTGAATATCTGCTGGATAATAATTAGTAGTGTCAAAAAAAAGAGAAGAACAAGCCATAGAAGTAATTATATAAACTGAATTAATTAAGTTGCTTTTTGGAATACCTTATGAATTAATGTATACCTCTATAAATAATATATCTTTATATCTCTCTAGATTATAAGTATTCACAACAATTTATAATTTATTCTATAAAATCCTTATTGACTGTGAGAAGTACATGAAAATGAATCAACAGACTTTTGATAATCTGATCCATAGGATGCTTTATTAGGGAAAATACTGCAGCCTGGAGCCCTGTTCTCCAGAAAAAAGAAACATTTTCTAGGAGGAAGGAGACACTTCCATTTACTGAATACAGCTTATATAGGTTTAGCAAATCATATGGTTACACAATACTTCCTGTTTCCATATATGTATGTTATACAACGTTTTCATAAAAAGTTCCAACCTCTCATGGACAACTTTCAACATCAAATACCAGATGATTATAAGAAGGTCATTAATATTTCTTAATGTGACTTACAATGTCAGAGTGCCCCAGCACATATCTCTAACTTATGTCAAGTACATAGTTTTGCAATCTTGTATAATTTTTAGCAGAAAAACACATTGCATAACTGTTCTGAGCTTTAAAAGTTCAAACTGCAAACACAAAATGGCTTTAGTTCGGCTCTTTATATTCTCAGGTGTAATAACCAAATTTTACGTATAACATTGACTATTGAATATAGCTATCATTAAATATCAATATAAGTTATATCTACTGTTAAAAGTGCTATTTAGGATATTAGAGCTTGATTGTTTTTGGGTTTGTTTTGCAGATTTTTCATTCATTAGTGATGAAGTTGTTTGGGTAATGCAGGGCTCTTCAAACTTGGCAAGTTTAAGACTTGTGGACTTCAACTCCCAGAATTCCTGAGCTAACATGACTGGAGGAGGAATTCTGGTTGTTTGAAGTTCAAGCTGTCAAATTTGAAGACCCCTGGGGTAATGAAAAGTCTGCAAGCAAATAACCAAATTATTTAGCCCTCATTTCAATCCTGAGCTGCAGATATTCTCCTTTATTGGTACAAGATAAATTCAAAGTCACACAGTCAAATGCTGCTTATCTTTTACTACTATTTTCCCCCAGCTACCAAGGCATTAGGAGACATGATAACAACTGAATTTTTAATCTAATTTGGGTTTTTTCCCTTTGAGGGCACTAAGATGACTTAAACAAAAGGTTTGCTTTAGCTTTCCAAAACTTAATGTACCTGTTCTACTTATTTAATAAATGTAGGGAAAATGCTAAATTTTGTGTATTTTGCAATTGAATTTCAGTGACGTAACTAGGTATGTGGTCTTTGAGTTGCCACCCTTACTTTATGAGAACATACTCTTCTAGAACAAATTAAATCCTAAACTTTGACTCTGATTTTCATGTAGACAAGGTTACTTTTACACCTGCCAAAACTTCGGGATGAGAAATGGGCATGATTTGTTTTGTGTTCCTGTATAGCAGAACATATAAAATACTGTTTGTCCATAATTCCTTGCACATGCATACTCAAGTATTGGATTCAAAAGATCAAAGCATCAGAAACTCAGGGTGTTGTAGAAATGAAATTTCTGGAGGTTTAAATGAAGAGCACCAATAATGTATGGCAAAGGTATATAATCCCACCAAGGCCACCCAACGCGAAGGTCATCCCTGCTCCCCAGATAAAACAAACAGGCACCTATATTGGGCAGGAATGATATAAGAAAATGCTTAAAGCAAAGGATCAATGCAGTGACAATGGCAAAAGCACATTTCAATGCTAGATGATGGGCTTTTCATGTTAGGTGGCACTAAATATGCTAATCAGGAAGGGCTAATAGCTCTTTTAGAGTGGTAATGTATATATCAGAGGTGGTATTCAGCAGGTTCTGAGTTCTGACCAGTTTTGGAGAACTAATAGTGGAAATTTTGAATAGTTCGGAGAACCAGTAGTGGAAATTTTGAGTAGTTTGGAATACCACCTCTGACTAGCCCCTCCCCCGTTTCTTCTCTGCCTCCCGAGTCCTAGCTGAGTTTTCTTTTGTTGCCCTGCACAGGAGAACAGAGTTGGAAAGCAGGTTAGTGGGGTAGGGAGAAATGGGAATTTTACAGTGTCCTTCCCCTGGAGTGGGCTGGGAATGGAGATTTTATAGTATTCTTCCCCTGCCATGCCCACCAAGACACACTATGCCCGCAGAACAGGTAATAAAAAATTTGAATCCCACCACTGGTATATATGGTGTGGATAGATTAACACCACCTAGATAGCTGATGTTGTCTTTCAGGAGAAAGAACATCAGAAGCTGCAAAGGGAGAACAAGAATAGGAACATAGAAAGCCCATTAAAAAACAAACAAACAGGAAATAACAAAGTTTGTAAGAGCAGGTTTGTAAGAGCAGAAATTGTCATTGAAGATGATGGGAAGAAAATGGCTCCTTTCCCTGTAAATGCTAAAGAAAAGAACCTGCCTGTTCAAGCAGAAGCAGATAGAAATGGTGAATGATACTGAGAGTGCACAATAATTCATTTGCAACAAATTTTATTATGCACAATTGCAAGTGAGAAATACTATAATATGCTTAATATATATATATTTAGCTTTGATCAGCCCTGCCCATACAATCATCTTGTAACTTCACAGCACAGTTTGTTTAAAATAATAATATGATTGTTAACTTTGATATGTTATTAGATATTTAGAGATATTACTTAAGAAAAAAAAATACATTTTCATATTTTCTAAACTATATTACAAATGCGATTGTTCAGTGTAGAGTCATCTAAATCAGTGCAATTTCTTATTTAAAAGACTTGGACAAATTATTCCATATTCTTACAAAGTTACAATGAATGAGTCGATATAGTGCCTGTTATAGGAGAGAGGAAAAATCCATCTTTGTATGAAACATTCTTCTAGATAATCAATACAAGTCATAAATAGAACATAGAATAATAGAATTGGAAAGGACCTTGGAGGTGTTCTAGTCCAACCCACTGCTCAAGCAGGAGACACTATACTATTTCAGGTAAATACTTGTCCAGTCTCTTTTTGAAAATCTCCAATGATGGAACATCCACAACTTCTGAAGGCAAGCTGTTCCATTGGTTGATTGCTCTCAGCATTAGGAAGTTTTTCCTGAAAGCCATGATAGTGCAATACTGCAGGCTAACTCACTGCTCGCTCCAGGAGTTCTATTCTGAATGGCTCAAGGTTGACCCAGCATTCTTCTGTGGTCAGTAGAATGAGGACACAGATTGCTGGGGCAATATGCTGAGTCTGCAAACTGCTTAGAGAGGGATATAAAACACTATGAAGCAGCATATAATAAGTGCTATTGCTAGTTTTAGGTTGCTTCTCTCCTTGTTTAATTTCCATCCATTGTTTCCCATATTTGATAATTTGGAAAATAGTTTGATCATCTTGTCTTTGTAGGAGCCTCTCAAATATTGGAACCCTGCTATCATGTCTGCCCTAGTCCTTTTCATTAGACTAGACATACTTTTATATTTACCCTCCAGCCTCCTAATCATTCTTGTTGCTCTTCTTTGCACTCTTTCCAGAATTTCACCAACTTTTTATATTGTAGTAACCAGAACTGGATGCAATATTCCAAATCTGGTTTTATTGGCTTTGTAACACGTTAGTAGAACTTCATGTGATCTTGGTTCTATCCCTCTATTAATACAGCCTAGGACTGCACTGACTTTTTAAACTGTTGCAGCACACTGTTGATTTATATTGAAGTGATTGTCCACTAGGAATCCAAGATCCCTGTCCGAATTACTGGCATTAAGCTAAGTTTCACCTATATAGTTGGTTTTTCTTGCCTAAGTGTAAAACTGTTTTTCTACATTAAATTTCATTTTGTTACATAGGGCCCAATGTTCCAGTCTGTTGTGATCTCTTTGGAACTTGAGCTTGTCTTCTGGGATGCTGGTTATTCCTGTTAGCTTAGTATTGTCTGCAAATTTGATGAGTTCCCCTTCTATTCCTTTGTCTAGATCATTTATGAAGATATTAAAGAGTATTGGGCTCCAAACAGAGCATTGGCCTACCTGACTCCTTACTTCCCTCCATATAGATGTAATTTCATTGAGGGCTACATATTGACTACGATTTGTCAGCCAGTTATACTCAACATATAGTCCTCAAAGGAACTACAACCTACATGGAAAGAAATAAGCAATGGTATACTCCAAGGTTCTATTGAACACTGTATTGTTTGCCTACTCTGGTGCAGGGGTGTCAAGCTCAAGGCCTGTGGGCCAAATCTGGCATGTGATGTGGCTAGATCCAGCCCATGGGGCTGCCCCGGAGACAGCAAAGATTGGCTCCTGGTGTTTCAACTGTGGCCCAGGCAGGCCAGGGGCTGATCTATAATTTTATTTATTTATTTGATTTGATTTGATTTGTCAAACACTTACAAGATAATAGGTGTAAGTATATACATAGTTATGAATACATGAAATGAGTACATATAAGAAAAATAAAAGAAACAATAGGGCAGGGATGGTAGGCATGTTGGTAGGCAAACACCACTATTGACAGGTACAGAATTTGATAGGACACTCCCAATTTTGACCACTTGTTGTCTGTTTGACAGGAATGCTTCTATCCAGTTATGCAGTTGTCCAGAGATACCATAAGATTTTAGTTTTAGGAGTAGTTTGTCGTGTACCACTGAATCAAAACTTTACAGAAGTCTATGTAGATTGCGTCTATTGCTTTGCCCTGATCGAGTTGTGTAGTCCATATGTTTTTGCAGTGTAAGAGTTGCAGATTACAGGATAGTTTTTTCCTGAAACCAAATTGTTTATTATAGAGTAGGTTGTTTGTCTCTAAGTGGACGATAATGGACAATAATTGGCTTTTGAAGTTGGCAACATGACCAGATTTGTTTTTCCGCCAGAGTGATCTCTTTTTGGATTGAAGTTTCCTTATTGTTATGGGTAATCTGTTTTTTTTTGGGAGGGGGGGAGTTGTTGTTGGTACATATAGTTTGATGACTCTTTTGACTTCAAGTAAAAATATATTGTAATGGTCTTCCAACAGTATTGCATCCATTGAATAGAGATTGCCAATCAAGGGATGAGAGATCATTGTCTATAAGATCATAGTTGCCTTTTTTGAAGTTATAATTGGGGATTATGTCATTGTGATGATTTTTGTGTGGATGTAAGTTGAGACAAAAGTCAATCATATTGTGGTCACTGTTGGAAAAGGGTTCTTTAGTTTGTATTCTGTAAATTAAATTCAAACTATTGCAGAATATGAGATCGAGGCAGTTGTTTAGTAATTGGATGGTAGCCATCCGGTCTAGATCTGCGGAGCTACCCTGGAGCTGGTGAAGAACCTGAGGTGGTGAGGAGCAGCCCCTAGCTGGCTCCAGCATGGATTTAGGGCTCACTGTGTTCCAGGATGGATGGCCACCATCCAGTTATAGATCAGTGCCATACCCACCATCAGCGCCTCCATGGCCTGCATGCTGGCCTGGCCTTGCAGCTTCCCTTTCATTGGGACCACCTTCACCCAATGTGGGAGACCACTGGCAGCACTTCGAATCTCTTCCCCTCCCCTTGTCCCTTCTTGAGTGTGGGAGAAGGAACAAGATGGGAACGAGAAGAAGGGAGGCAGGGAATCTGGCTGTACCCACCCTGGCCACACCCACCCGGTCCCCTGAAGTCAACCACAACCTGATGTGGCCCTCAATGAAATAGAGTTTGACACCCCTGCTCTGGTGATCTCCTTTAATCTCAGATTATTGGCTAGACTTGATTGGGGCCACTGGAAGAGCAAAGGGAGATGGCTCTAAAATTTTCACAAAATGGATTAAGATTTATAGGTGTCCCTCCTTGCCAATGTATCATTCTATTCTTATTGTTTCTCCATCTTACTTTCCAGCTTCTCTTATGAAGCCTTTTTTTTTCTCCCAATAGCAAAATATGCTTCCAATTATCTTGGGTTTTAGTCTCCTATTTGGCCTCCACTGAAGCATAGATCTAAAGCCATTTCGTGTTTTTGGATCAGCGCTAGGAATAATACAAGTATCAGCAAGCAGTAAGATACTAATTTGTGGTTAGTACCAGAGAGGGAAATTTAACTTAAACTAGCAATACTTTAACAATTATCTCTTATGAAGTCAGAGAATTGTTACCAGCCAATGTTCTCAAGTTATTACATCATTTTAGTTGTAATTTATGGAAGTTCTTCATTTGATTCCCTACAGAATTAATCAGACAGGCAGCTTCTGTTATATATTCAGAAACTTTGTTTACCATTAGGGAAGAAACCTTTGGGGAAAGAATTTCAAGGAATGGTAATGAGTGTTTTAATTTTTCAGTGACACAACAGCTATCATTCATTAGCTATTATAACTACTATCACCAAGATAAATCACCAGCTGATGGTCAAAATAAATGGTTTCTCATTGGTTTCATTTGTATATTTTGGGGGGGAGGGGGTGTTTAGTCTTCACCCAATAAATCAGTTACTCGGGAATTAAATCCTTGTTAAAACTGAGTTTGATTCTGCTTTAATGAATAGCACTGAGATTCTGTACTGTGATAGTGCAATCCTCAAAGCCCCTTTTCTGAATCATTCTTGAAACATGAACAGCTGTAACACACACCTGCTTGCAAGAGTTATAGTACATAATAGAATTCCGAATGAGATCAGCATAATAACAATCCTATACTTAATTTTCAGGTTTTATTTCTTTGCTGTATTCTATAAATCAGATGAAATTGATGAAGAAACATTAGTCTTCTCAAATACACAACTGAACCTTTTGAACAATAGACTTGTTTGAGGCCTGTGCAGTTCAATGATAAGGCTAGCGATAACTCAGCTAATCTTCCACCAATTTAATAATTTGCCACCTAGTGTAATAATTTGCAAGTGCTGCAAAAGGAAGATTCAATAGCAATGCCAGTTATCTGAGCAGCCTGTCCCAAATGAGTTCTATCTGTTCCATAATATCTGACAGAACAAGTGTCTTTTGCATCCCATTTACTAAGCAATGGTAATGAGCGGAACCTAGGAAGCACACATTTTTCCATATGGTTCCTGCCTTTTGCAATATAGCAATAGCACTTAGACTTATATACCTTATATAGCATATAATAGTGCTGTTAATATTAAAAGAATGCACTGAACTGGTACAGATTGTTGCAATTTTATATGATTTTTTTCTAAAACCCATGGTTGTAAATAAATATATTACTACACTAGATCTCATTTATTTGTGAAAGCACAAAAAAGCAAGCAATGATTCTAGTTGCCCAGCAGATGGCACAACTGTCCAGCAAATGGCACAACTTCATTCACTAAAGTGCAGTTGAAAACTACTAATATTTCCACTTCATTCCTTAATCTGAATTTCAAAATGTCAGCACACAATTCCCTAATGAGTATTTCGTTATTGTAGGAATTTACTACCAGTCGCCTCATGGATATTTCTTTGTTCTCTCTTCCATTCTGAAAATATATTTGGGTCTCTTCTCCAAATTATCAAGTTTGTAGGAGCAGGAAAGAGAATGCAAAATTATAATCTAAATCATCCATTGCTAAATTACCCTTCTGATATTTTGTGATTGTTTACAATAATTTATCCATTTATTGATGGCCTTTTCTCTGTCCATGAACATTCAGAATTGTTGGTTCCATTTTCTTGTCCCTATAGCTGTAGATTAGAAAATCCAGCAAAGGAATTATTATTGTGTCCTTGCTTTATCAAGGAACACAATAATAAAGGGTGGTGAAAGGTTTTGGTAGATTCTCCAGCTATATGGGCATTGAGAATTGCTAAGACTATAAAGAAAAATTGTTTATTGTATTATTTAGAAATTGCTGTGGCAGCATAATACTTGTGCAGAGATAGAAATATTTTCCCATACAGGTAGTTCCTGACTTACAACAATTCGTTTTGCAATAGTTTGAAGTTACAATGGCATTGAAATAAGTGACTTATGACCAATCTTCACATTTATGACTATTGCGGCATCGCCACAGTATATGATCTGGCATGTATTTATGATAGTTGCAGCATCCCAGAATCAGGTCATCACTATTTGCCATTTCTCAGCTGGCTTCCAACAAGCAAAGTTATGATGACTCTGGGCAAGGCATAGAGGCAACACAGTCAGCGGATAGTTCAAACCACCCCTTTATTGCTCCAACTTTCCCCAAATGCTCCTAAGTAATCCAGCAAAAACTGCGAGCACAACAGCTGCAAAGCAAGAAATCCAGAGGGGCAAGGGAATAAGTCAATGACTCCACAAAGCAAAGGAACAAGGCAATGGTTTCAGGAAGCAAAAGAACAAGGCAATTAATCCAGGAAGTAAGAAATAAAGCCAGAAGTCCAGGAAACTCCAAACGTCAGCAACAGCACACAAAATTCCATAAATTCAGAATATGTTCCTGACAAATGCCCTCACCAGCATCTCCTTAAACCTCAGTCACCAGGTGTGCCCTATGAAGAGGGGCTGGGCACTCTTCTCCCAAGTTGTTGGGTCAGCCTGCACTGTTCCCACCTTCTCTCCACTTTCCATGCTCGGGGATCAGGAAACGATGGTCCTTGCTCATTGCCTGAGCTCCGTCATTCCTCATATTCACTGCTTACCCTCTCTTGGTCATCCAGTCCCTATTCCTCCCTTCCTATAAACCGTCCCAATCCTGAAAGGCCCTGGCTTGAGTTGGCCTACTCCTCCCCACATTCCTCTGAAGCCAGTGAAGCTGCCCCTTCAGTTTCCTTTGGGTCCAGCTCTTCTTCCTTCGCAGATTCAGGCTCCAGATAACTGAGACCCCATTTGGCCTCTTAGAGATCAATTGGGATTACTACTACTATACCAGCTTCCCTGTTGCATAATACCTTCCATGCCTGAGCAACTTGATTCCATGGCTGGCTGGTGTTGACTTCTCCATACTTATGGTCTTGAAGGACTTCAGTCACTGGTGGTATTCTATCGGTTTGGCTCAGTTCAGCTGAACTAATAGCTCCAATGATCATCTGTGAGTGAACTGGTTTGCTTTGATGATCAGCTGCTGCTCCCCCGGCTCTGTACTGATCTTTATTTCCTGCTTTTCAATCTCAGCTACTTTGCGCGGCACACCAGATTGCTGCACATCAGGGAGAGTACAGGATTGCAGGAGAAAGTTAGTAGGAAACCCTCTTTATTTTTTCCATGGAAAAAATAAAGTAGTTAGAGTAGTTCCCAGAAACAGAAAATGAATATTAGAAAAATTGTTTTTGAAAAAAGAACACACTGTCTAATTGATTAGAAACATGTTTATGTTTATTCATTTTGTTTTACAGAACGATTTCATTTATAATGAAATGTCTTATATTGTGCATTATACATATTTTTTTAATCTATAATAAAGTTTATTTTTAAAATTGAAAAAAAAGAAACACTCTGTGTGTGTGCAAAGTGCACCCACCAACCACGCTCACAGAACCGATGATAAAAAAATTGAAACCCACCACTGACTTCAGTCTGTCTTCTCTGGGGCAAAATCTGATGGAACCTGGCAGTTTACAGTACCATGACAGCCAGCATGCTGATCCAGTTGCTAAAATGTCTGATCCAGAATGGTGATCATATAGCAGATCTGTTTTTCTTTTTTTAAATAAAAGTTTTATTGTTTTTTAAGACAAACATAGACAAACACAACATAAAAACATCAAGCCATCTTCCATATATATACATACAGTGTGTCAGTTGGTTTACAAATGGTTTTGTGCTTCTACTTCATAGTCTTCACTTACAATTACATTGTATATGTCCTTGTATTGTCAATCAGATATTCCAAAATACATTAATATCATTGTTAATCATTTGACTATACTATTATTCATTAATGTTTTACAAGGTAATCCATATTTTACTTAATTTGTTTTATAGCAGTTCATATTATCATTTCAAATCTATCCTATAATCATTTTGTAGCTATAATAAAAATACATCTTTATATATTCATTATATTCTAAAAATCTACATATTTCATTACCATGTTTTATTGTCTATCCATTGATAGAATAGATCCCAAATCTTATAAAATTGTTTATCTTCTTGTTCTCTGATTTCAAATGTCAATCTACTCATTTCAGCACATTCCAATATTTTCTTAATAACTTCCTCCGGTGTTGGTATTTTCTCATTTTTCCAGTTTTTGGCAAATTCAATCCTAGCCGCTGTTAATACATTTACAATCAAATATTTCAATTCTTTACTATATATTTCAGGTAAAATCCCCAATAAAAATATCTCTGGTTTCAAGTCTATATGCTTTTTTGTCATTTTTTCCAACCATGTGTGGATTTTAGTCCAACATTTTTTAGCATCCGCGCACGTCCACTACATATGGTAATATGAGCCAGGTATCTGATGACATTTCCAACATTTTTCAGATTTGTTCTTGAACATTCTTGCTATTCTTGTTGGGGGAAAATGCCACCTGTAAAACATTTTATACAAATTTTCTTTATATGCTGTTGACATTGTCATTTTATAATTTTGAGACCACAATTTTTGCCATTTCTCTAGATCAATCCCATACCCAAAATTCTTCCCTCAAGCAATCATTTTTTCTTTAACTTGTTCTTTCTAATTTAATTTCTAGTAAATATCCATACAATTTTTAATCACTTTTTTATCAGTACCTGTCAAAATCTTATCTAAATCAGTCAATTTATCATAGAAACCTTTTTTTAAGAATCTTTATCATACCTAGAATGTATTTGAGCATATGAAAACCAATTCAACTTTATACCTTGTTCCTCTAGCTTTTGAATAGTGATGCTTCTTTTAATGGCTTTATAAACATAATAAGTAGATTTTACAAACCAGTTGTAGATTTCTCGAACATGGAGCAAACTCAGACAGAAACATTGTGCAAGTAACTTCAGTAGCAACTCAGGAGCTCAGAAACAGACATCAGTTTTGCTTTAGTTCAGCAAGCAAGCATTATACACAGCAGAGGAGACAAGCAGTTTTATTTTCAATAGACATACTCTGAACTCAACACAGCTTCAGAGCTGCAGAGTTTAATATAGAGCCATGCCTAAGCTACTTCTGGTTTCAGTTTCCAGCCTAGGCTAATTCTAGTTTCAGTTTCCAAAACAGTCCTCATTGGCTGATTTAGTTGCTATGCTATTCATTGACTGACCTTGTTACCATGCTCTATTCCTGTTCATGAATATACTCTGAAACTCCTCCCTTCATAATTGGAATAGACATAAATTCAATTACTTTTAATATTCTTCAGATACCTGTATTTGAAAACTCACATTCACAGTTCCCTCCAAATTCCTGAGAATTCCTTTTTTATACCTATCCAACGCAATTATGTTGATCCCTGCCTTTTAACTTTCCAGTGGATTTGCAACTATCAGCCTTGCAACTCTTGAACCCAAGACCCTTCAATGCCTTTCCTAGACATATATTCTAATTCCTAGCTGACTACTCAGCCCATAAATGGCTTAGTTCAATTTATATACTGTGTTAGGCTTTTTACTTTCAGACCTTGGTGCTTGAGCCATGTAAATTCTTCCTCTAATTTTGCATTGAGAAATGCAGTGGTTATATCAAAATGCCAGATTTTTTGGCCATGTGCCACTGCCAATGCTAATGTCAGCCTGATGCTCTCACTTTTTACAGTTGGTGCAAATACCTCATCATAGCGCACATTTTTCATCTGTGAAAACCCGTGCCATTAACCTTGTTTTATATTGTACTTCATTATTGGATAGTACCTTTTTCTTGTATACCCATTTGCATCCTACAGCTTTGCTACCCTGGAGCAGTCATAGATGTGAACACTTCATGTTCTCCCACGGATTTCATTTCCTTGTCCATGGCTTCTTTCCACTTTATTTGTTCAATTTTAGGTAATGCCGATACTTCTTTATAGTTCTTTGGCTCATACCATACATTGCAGATACCTGTTAGGTGGAATCCCCTTGTTCCATTACTCTGACCTTCGTGGCACTGACTGCTCCTGTGTGTCAACCCTCTCTTGCTTCATATCTTATTCAGCGTCTCCTCCCTGAATGCTGACACCATCACTGAGTTACCATCACTAAGTGAGTTACTGTCACTAAGTGGATCATTCCACAAATTTGCATCAATTATGTTCCAATTTTGCTCTGTGAAAACTGCAGACCTTGAAAACACTATTCTTTTGCTCCCATTGCTAAAGCAGTAACTCTTTGAGCCTGGCTCATAGCCAACAAACCTGAGCTTTCTAGCCTTTGGTTGTCCCTTTCTTCTAATTGCTTTTGAAATATGCACCCATGCATTTTCCAAACACCCTTAAATGTGCTAGAGATGGTTTTCTCCCATATAGCACTGCATAAGGAGTATCATTAACTGTAACATATAAAGGTTATCATGCTTTATGCCTTTTGCACATACAATTCCATTTTTCTTTATAAGACACTGCCCGTTTACAAATATGGTCTCAAATCTTTGCTTGTCTAAACTAGAGACACACAGCAAATTATGTTCTATTTTTGGCACACATAAAACATTATTAAAGCTTGTTTCCAAATATGGAATTTGTACATTGCTGCTTCCAATGACTTTAGCCTTCTTGCCATTTGCCAAGGCTACTGTGTCTCCTGCAGCTACTTCCATCCTGTAAAACAATTCAGCATTATTAATAGTTGTTTGACCAGCCCCACTGTTGATAAGCCATTGATTTATTCCATTACTATTGCAGGCTTTTGCAACAGCAATCTGTCCATCAACCTGTCCTTGCAAACTTCTTCTGTCTTGTAAGGAGTCCTTCCTTAAATGAGTAGTGTCACCACAGATGAAACATCATTTTGGTTGTTGGGCTTTCTGTTTAGCTGTAGTCTGATATCTTCTACTGCTCTTCTGCTGGTCTCTGGTAACTGCAAGACTCTTATCTCTGTGCAGTTCTCTGCAGACAGCCTGGCTGTGGAAATTTCCATTGCTCCTCAGGAATTTTTCCTCCTTGAACCTATAATGGCATTTCTGCTCTTCAGCTATCAGACACGCTTTCAGAGCTTCCAAACTCAATTCTTGCTCTGGTTTGCATTCAAACACTGCAGACACAATGTCCCAAGTTTCATTTAGGCTGTTCAAAACTAAGAGCACTTTCTGAGATTTAGGAATCCTCATCCCACTTGCTCTAATTCCACAAACAAAGTTTGCATATGAACAAAATACTTTTCCACTGAATCTCCTGGCTGCAAATGAACTTTACATATCTTTCTTGATAATTGTATGATGTACGCAGATACACTCACATGAATAGTTCTCAATTTATCCCAGATTTTCTTTGCAGTCTTTAAATCAGCTACATTGATAAACTGATCATCTAAACTTAAGATGATATAAGCAAATGCTCTATCATGCAGCTTCTGATCTGCAGCATTCAATGGTACCTGGGATAGATTTTCAACAATATTCCAAAGCTCTTTAGCCTTCATTCCATCTTTGCAGCCCAAATAATATAGTTCTGCTGACCCAAACAGGGTAAAGAGCTTTCTGTAATGTTTTCAGCCATCCTGCAAAGCTTCTTGCCTTGTTTCTTACTTTTAAAACAGACAGTCTCTCAGTTTTAATTACACTTCAGTCTTTTTCTCTGGCCTTCTGGGTCCATAACCTATTCAGAGTTTTGCAGCATTAATTCAGTGCCAGAAAAATAAACAGAGATGGCTGATGCTTCATTTCATGTCTTTAAACATAATAAGTAGATTTTACAAACCAGTTGTAGATTTCTCCAACATGGAGCAAACTCACACAGAAACAGACATCATTTCACTTTAGTTCAGCAGGCAAGCATTATACACAACAGAGGAGAGAAGCAGTTTCATTTTCAATAGACAGACTCAGAGTTCAACATAGCTTCAGAGCTGCAGAACTTAATATAGAGCCACACCTAAGCTACTTGTAGTTTCACTTTCCAGCCTAGGCTAATTCTAGTTTCAGTTTCCAAAACAGTCCTCATTGGCTGACTTAGTTGCTGTTCTTATTCATTGGCTGACCTTGTTACCATGCTCTATCCCAGTTGATGAATATACTCTGATAAATTCTGACCCATTCAAAGCAGACCTGGCCTTCCATCCTTTCAAGGTCAGTAAAATGAGGACCCAGATTGTTTTAGGGCAATATGCTGATTCTGTAAACCACCTTGAGAGGAATGTAAAGTACTATGAAGTACTATATTCTGTTTCATGGAAAATAAGATCCAATCTAAGCACTAGGGCTTATTTTTGGATGATGTCTTAATTTTTTTTTCATCACAAGGCTCAGCCCAGCTGGGCAAGCCTCCCCACTCATACACAGTAGCTACAGCCTGCTGGCCCCATGCCAATATACTGTAACCAACATGCCGGCCCTCCAAGCAGCAGGTGGAGGAACAGGCATGGAGGGCAGGCACGCAATCTTACCAGATGAACTGTGCAGCCATCTCCCCACTCCATCCCATGGTCTGCTTTTGTTTGCCCATGGCCAAGGATATGACGGGGCAGGTGGCTATGTGGCATGTCCAGAAGGCTGGATCACTTGCTTTCCCCCAATGCTTTTGCCTTTGTTTGCTGCGGCTGCTGCTGCTGCCATGAGGTGGCTTGAATGTCAAGAAAGCTGGAGGTAAAGACAAGCACAGGCTGCTTCTTTTCTATCTCTGCTCTGGATTGGGGAATCCAGTGGCGGGGATGTGGGCTGACAAGAGCCTCAACAATCAGCTTCTGTCTCTCACTCTCACCCTGAAGGAGCCTCCAGAGATGGCCTGCACTGCCCAGAGGGCTTTGCTGGCTTTCTCTTCCTCGGTGTAAGAGGAGGAAAGAAACTAGGCATTTTTTTTTTGACAGATAATAAACTAGCTATCTCTTGGAATATCCCTTGTTAAATTCAAAATATTTGCTTATTCATAAATTTGCTTTGGCCCAATATATATCCACGCAATAATAAAACTATAGATTTAGGCTACTGAATTCTGTTCAGCGCAGAGAATCATATTAAATAATACTTGTAGTTATTATTCAGTTTATATGATTTCTGTGTCACTCCCCGAAAAACTGTGTAGATTATTTTTATCCTCAAAAATGGGCCTATGTAAACATTTCATCTATTTAAGCTAAATAGCTTTTTATCTTGATTTTAAGGAAGGCTTATTAGTCAATTTCCTTTATTTTTATCAGTCAATTATTATAAATCTGCAGTTTAATCATAAACATTATGTTACTGAAATTTTCTTTTCATTTAAGGAAGCATCAACTTGTGGATACCATATCTTTATTTTACATCCAGGCAATGGACATTTGTATAAGTAGATATCTCCCATCCTCAGGCAGATAGCATGAGTGTGACATCACAATGGGTAATGTTTTGTTTCCATGTAGATGATATACAGACACATCAAGCACTTCAGGGATTCAAATGAGTAACCCAAGTCTAAGACTGAATGTGATGTGGTTGAATAATGTCATGGTCACAGATCTAAGGATAATCAAAATGTTGATAAGTTTCTGATTAATTTAATTTCCATTTTCTGAAGTTTTGCATTTCCATTTAGTTCCTATATTTTAGAAAACAAAATTCTGAATAGTGATATTATTTTCATAGTTTTCTCATTTTTTATTACATTCTTGTAATATAACAATTATTTCCACAAGTGACTTTAATTTAGCTTTTATACATACAAGTTTTGGTGGTGATTGTATCATGTTTCCACAGGACAATCTCCTTTGATCAATCAAAGAAGAACCATGGTGGTACAATGGCTAGAATGCAGTACTGCAGACTACTTCTGCTGATTGATGACTGCCAACAGTTTGACAATTCAAGTCTCACCCTCTCAAGGTTAATTCAGCCTTCCATCCTTCTGAGTTGGTAAAATGAGGACTCAGATTGTTTTGGGGGAAATATGCTGACTCTGTAAACCAGTTAGATAGGGCTTTAAAACACTGTGAAGTGTATATAAGTTTAAATGCTATTTCAAACACATCATTGACCATCTGATCCAAATAAGTTTTTTTACTGGCTGTTTCAAGGATTATATGGCCATCATTCTGACATATCAATAACAAAGAATGAATTCATCTTATGGAAATTGTAGAATGATAGTAGAAATCACTGTTTGTGGAAATTCTCTATTAAGTCTCAAAACTAAAGCTGAAATTTAGAGATATAATCTAGAGATCAATATGACACTACAATTTATAATGTTACAATAAATCAGGAAAAGACTACTGGTTGACGTCATGGTGTGAATGACTGGAAAATAGCGGCCTCTTCCAACCCCGCAAAATCCAGCTGGTAATTGCTGTCGGGAGACCCTTTGTGGTCATAGCCACTTTGGAGGTGAGGTGAAGGAAGGAGAGGTGCTTTGCTGACCATGAGGAAAACCACAATTTCCTTGTTAGATCCGAAGCAAGCTCTCCCTGAACAACAGCAGGGATGACAGCCATTTTCTGGCTGTCATGAAACTGGGACAACCAGGACCATAAGAATTGTGCTGGAGCAATGTATGATTAGATTAGATCAGATTAGATTAGATTAGATTCAACTTTATTGTCATTGCCATAGATACAGGCAACGAAATGCAGTTAGAATCCAACCAGAAGTGCAAAACCACAGTAAAATATAAATATATGTATGCAAATATGCGAGGCATCTATGAATATGTGAATGGAAAACACAACAAAATGTATGTACACAAGCACACAAAAATAAGTGTGACTGCACATATATGAACATATACAACTGTACAAAATGTTTATGGACCCATTGAATATAAATACAAATGCATAGAGAATTATACAAAATACATCATATATTATCAAGGGAAGCATCAGGATATGTGTGGGGACAAATGAACTGAGGAGTTCAGCAAGGAAACCACTGTGTGGTAAAAGCTGTTTCCTAACCTGCTGGTCTTAGACTGTAGGCACCTGAACCTCCTCCCAGATGGAAGAAGAGTAAACAGTTTGTGGGCTGGATGGAAGGGGTCCTTAATGATGCTGTGGGCTTTACGCAGACATCATTTCCTCTGAATGTCAATAATGGCAGGAAGTGGAATCCCTATAATACATTGGGCAGTTTTCACCACCCTCTGTAATGGCTTTTTTATAGTGCAATTTCCATACCAAACTGAGATACAGCTACTTAAGATGCTCTCAACTGTGCAGTGGTAGAAATTAGTCACAATAGCTGAGGAGAGGTGATTCTTCCTCAATAATCTCAGGAAGAAGAAGCATTGGTGAGCTTTCTTAATCAGACTAGTGGTGTTATGTCTTTGGGACTGGTTGGAGTCCCCAACCAGGTCCGCTGTTTGAGCGGGAGCACCAGTCGCTCCCATTGGCTGGCACCGTTTGACAGCCGGCTATAAAAGGTGGCTGTTGAGCAGTGCCAGCTCCGTTGCCACCAGCTAACCTGCCTAGCGAGAAGGCAGACGCGGCAACCCTTTATTCATTGCAATAAAGCCTTTTACGTTTCACTCTGGTTCAGCCTCGTTCCTCCGCCGCTCTACAACAAGTGGTGTTAATCTGCCAGGACAAGTCCTCAGAGAGGTGGATCCCCAGGAACTTGAAGCTGGTGACACGTTCTACCATTCTCCCATTGATGTATATAGGAGAGTGTGTGTGACCATTCTTTTTCCTGAAGTGCACAACAAACTCTTTGGTCTTGTTAGTATTAAGTAATAAGTTATTGTCAGTGCATCATGTAGCTAGGCACTGCACCTCCTCCCTGAATCATCATCATCGTTGATGAGTCCGATCACTGTAGTATCATCTGCGAACTTGACAATGGTGCTAGAGCCATACACAGGCCTGCAGTATGGACAGAACATTTTTAACTGGGTGAGAAATTTACCAACTTTTACTCTAAAGATTAGAAGTAACAACAAGATATTAAAAGATAACTCCTAAGTTTAAAATAGCAGCAGATAGAGACATGGAGAAAAAGAACACTGAAAGCAAAGATGCAAAAGAAGCCCAAGAGAAGCTAATAAAATACAGAAAGCTCAGAAAATGCCTAAATAATTTGTAAAATGATTTTCAGGAGAATTTATCTGGTTTATTTGTATTTTTAAACCCCCTGGATTTAATTGGGAACTCAGCTGGACTATTGGACTTAATTTGCACTTAATTTGGACTTGGACTTTCCATGTTATTCAACAGAACATCCTATGAGACAAAAGAAGAAAAGGAAGAAAAGAGCCTTGGAAGAAAAGGACAGATAAATAAGACTTTAAAATTTGGACAATTGGGAGTTATATAATTGGGGAAATATAAATTGTAAAATAAGGAGTTTTATAAAATTGGTTTCCAAGAGACAACGGTTATATGGAGAAATATTGACTGTATTGATATGTGTGAATTTTGGAAAGGCAATTATTGTGTTCTAAAGAGAACTGAGCAGAAGTTTTCACTCTGGTCCATGACTCCAGCCAGAGCATGGACCGCTCCTATTGGCTGATGCTGTTTGACAGCTGACTATAAAAGGGAGCTGTCAAGCAGCATCAGCTGTTGCCCACCAGCTGGCTGCCCTGTTAGCGCGGCAGTCGTGGCAACCCTTTATTGTTCCAATAAAGTTAAAAGTTGAAGTTTGCTTCCTGCGTTGCCTGTCATTCTGCCGCTCTATTACACTGGCGATGAGGATGGGATACATCCCAGAGGCAACCGAGCAAAATCACTGAATAAAGTCACTTCAAAAAGAGCTGAAGCCAGTACGAGCTGTATGTCCCTCAGAAGAACTTGGCACTACTGAGATAAGATGGCTTCAAACCCTGCATTCCCACCCTTCAGACCGACAGCGGAAACATGGGAGTCCTACAGAAATCAATTCAACTGCTTCATAGGTGCCATTGAACTCGCTGATATTTCTGAACCACAGGGAAAAAATCCTACTTTTTAAGTTTTTGTGGAGCCACAGTGTTTGACACTGCTATGGCATTGCTGGCACCGTGTTCAATTAAGACTGTTCTATGGGAAGAATTGCAGGAAATTCTTTCTAACCATTATTCTCCTAAGCCATCCTGTATTGCCAGGTGTCATGCTTTTAGGAGACGAACCCAGGCTGAGGGGGAGACTATTAGTGGGTATATGGCAGCTTTATGAACAGTTGCCTTGCACTGTGGGTTTAGAGATTATCTGGAGGACATGTTATTAGATCAACTAGTCTATGGAGTCAGGGACTTAAGATTACAAAGGCATCTACTGGCTAAAGGGGATTTGACCCTTAAAACAGCAATAGAGGAATCCCAAGCTGCAGTGCTGTCAGCACTCTCAGCAGCAGAAATTCAGGGAAATCCAGTCAGCCATAATAGCTCAGCCGTTCATTACGATGAAGCCTCCACAGAGGAAGACTCTGAAGAGACTAGTGATATAAATCACCTTAGGCAGCCCAAAATCAGTCAGAGGGGGAACAGGTCTGTTCCCAATCAACCTCCACGATCTCAGCCCATCTGTCTAAGCGGTGGAGGAAATCACCTCAGGGCATCCTGCAAGTTCAGGAATGCCATTTGTCTAAAATGCCAGAGAAAGGGTCATTTAGCCAGGATCTGTCAGGCAGGAAAGAGTTTTGCCCAGCCACAGCAACCCCAGACAACTCAGCATTTCCAAACCAAATTGAAGACTGTTTCACCTACTACCAAGCTAAGCTGACAGACAAAAGTTCTAACAAAATCAGTGTTATTGTTTCTTTAGAAGGAAAGCCTTGTAGGATGAAAGTAGACATGGCTCAGCACTCTCCATCATCTCGTGGAGCACCTTGAAACAGCTACTTCCCTGAATGGCAAAGAAGAGGCTTCAAGGCTGCAACTTAACCCTACGTGACTACCAAGGTAGAACCATCCCAGTCATCGGAAAAGGCAAGTTTTTTATTCATTTTCAAAATTTTAAAGGTCACTTGCCTTTAGTGGTAGTGGATGGTGCCCTCCCAAGCCTGTTAGGTTTAGACTGGTTCCCTGCCCTTGGCCTTCATATAGGCGGAATCCGCTCTATTGCCAATTCAGAAGTGGATCCCTTGTTTAAAGACTATGCTGACGTATTCAGCAAAGGCATAGGCTGTTACATGGGAACCCCAATATCTTTCAACTGGGACCCTCTAGCAGTCCCAATCTGTTTAAAGCCTCGAAGAGTGCCTTTTGCAATCTGCCCTAAGCTGGACAAGGAATTGGATAGATTAATTAAGCAGGGATTATTAGAGCCAGGGATTAATTAATTAACCAGGGATTATTGGGCTTTGCCAAATGGGAGACCCCAATAGTAATACTTCTTACAAAAGATGGCAGCTTGAGAATTGTGCAGACTACAGGTGTTCCATAAACAAATATTTGCATATCAGCGCATATCCCAGTTATCCAGCACCTGCTGCATTCTTTTGAGCCAGGAACCATTTTCGCGAAACTAGACATGTCCCAAGCTTATCAACAGTTCCCTGTTGATGACACAGCTGCTGAACTACAAACTATTGTAACTCACAGGGGCGCTTTTAGGTGTAGGCACCTCTAATTTGGAGTCAGTGTGGCCCCAGGAATTTTTCAATCGTTGGAGAGGTTGCTTCAAGGATTACCTGGTGTAATACCTTATTTTGATGACATTTTAATATCCGCCTCTGACAAGCCTCAATTACAGAGAGTCAGAGGTGTCTCGAGTGTTTCAGGAAGTCTGAGCTCAAATTGAAGAAAGAGAAGTGCACTATTGCCACTCCAAAGGTTGAATTTCTGGAGTACAAAGTTGACGCTTGTGGCATTCACCCAATTGAATCCAAAATATGGACTATTCACAATGTGCCCACACCAACTAATAAAACAGAACTCCAGTCTTTCTTGTGACTCCTTAACTTCTACACCTCATTTTTGCCCCATAAGACTTCCATTGCAGAACCTCTGTATAGACTCCTGGACAAACAATCCTCTTGACATTGGGGGACTAGGGAAGCCTATGTTTTTAAAGCAATCAAATCATAGCTTACATCTGATTCTGTTCTTATTCAATTCAACAAAAATTTGCCTTTAGTCTTACTTGCAGACACCTCACCTTTTGGCATAGGAGCTGTTTTAAGTCACAGACTGCCTAATGGTTCTGAGGCACCCATTGCCTTTTTCTCCTGAATGTTATCTCCAGCAGAAGGCAGCTACAGTCAAATTGACAAAGAGGCTTTGACTGCAGTTGCTTCAGTCAAAAAGTTTCATGAGTTTCTCTATGGGCACCATTTCGAGTTACAGATCATAAGCCTCTTTTGGGTCTTCTGTCTGGCAACAGACAAACGCCTCAGATTTTGCTCCAAGAATGACCAAGTGGACATTATTTCTGGTTGCATATTCTTATACGCTGATTCATCGAGCAGGCAAAAGCCTCAGCTACACTGATGCTCTTAGTTGCTGTTCCCTGCTTACTCCAGTGGAGGATCCTGCACCAACCAATGCTATGTTCCTGATTAATGACCTCAAGCTTCCCATCACCGCTTCTGATATTGCTGTCCACTCTGCCAAGGACAAGGTAATTTCCCAAGTCCTTGACTGGGTAGGAAGGGGGTAGCCTAAAGCCCCTTATTTGCCTGAATTCTTGCCTTTTTAAATTTGCCAGCAAGAATTGTCTTCTTTGCAAGGCTGCCTGCTTTGGGGAGCCAGGGTAGTTATCCCTTCCCAGACTTGGAAGTCCTGCATGAGGGTCATCCTGGCATTGTCAGAATGAAGGCTTTAGCTCGCAGTTATGTGTGGTGGCCGGGCATGGATGCTCAGATTACTTGCTATGTGAATACTTGCCAGCCATGCCAGGCCACCAGACCTTTTCCACCCGCAGCCACTCCAGGAAAATGGGAAGATTCAGGGGCTCCATGTTCAGGCTGCATATTGATTTGGCTGGCCCCTTCCATGGGTGATCATTCTTAGTGGTGGTGGTTCACTCCTTTTCAAAATGGGTAGAGCTAGCCTTAATGACCACCACAACTTCAGTAGCTGTAACTAAGGCCCTGATGAGAATGTTTGCCACCCACGGCTTTCCTGATACCATTGTGTCTGATAATGGCCCCCAGTTCACTTCTTGTGAATTCAAGGTTTTTCTAGCTAACCAAGGAATCAGGCACACCCTAATGGCCCTTTTCACCCTGCCAGTAATGGTCTGGCAGAGAGAGCTATCAGATCTGCCAAAGAGGCTCTGGAGAGGCTTGGGCCCATGGAGTGGCACTCCAAATGTGCTAAGTACCTGCTAATTCGGCATACAACCCCCAGTGCCACCACAAACAGGTTCCCAGCTGAACTTCTGATGGGTCACCATTTGAGGACAGCCTTAGACTCCACCCGAATTATGCCCCAGCCGTGCCTTTAGGCTCCAAAAGCCAGGCAAGGAGTTTTGTTGAAGGTGACCAGGTTTATGTCAGGAACTATGCAGGACATCTCTTATGACTACCTGGTCAAATTGTGGCAATAACTGGCCCTAAGTCATATAGGGTCCAGTTAGAAGATGGCTGAATTTGGCAGTGCCACATTGACCAAGTAAGGGGGCATTGGAGTACTTCTGCAGGTGGCCCTCCAGATGCCTTCACTTCCTGACTGCCAGCACCTGAGGAAAACCACTGTGGACCCAACGGTAATGTGAGCCTACTTGATCAGTCAACAAGTCCACACCCCGGGTCTTCCGAAGCCGAGATGACTTCTCCATCATCACCAGAGGCTTTCCGACAAGCAGAGGAATCCCATTCTATGGCAGCACCTTCAGAGCTGAGAAGATCTGGCTGACTGCGCAAGCGCTGGAGTTATTTGAAGGACTACGCAGGCTCCGTTCAGGGAAAAAGGAGTATTGCGTTCTAAAGAGAATTGAGCAGAAGTTCTCACTCCAGTCCATGACTCCAGCCAGAGTGCGGACCGCTACTATTGGCTGATGCCGTTTGACAGCTGACTATAAAAGAGAGCTGTCAAGCGGCGTCAGCTGTTGCCTGCCAGCTGGCTGCCCTGTTAGCGTGGCAGTCGCAGCAACCCTTTATTGTTCCAATAAAGTTAAAAGCTGAAGTTTGCTTCCTGCATTGCCTCTGTCATTCTGCCAGTCTACTACAGCAATAAAGAGACAAAGAGATTGTTTAAAGATACAGAAATAAATGTAGAAGCTATCCAACAATTGGAGGAAAAAGAAAAATATAATACTCAAGAAATAGCTGAGAAGTTAGAAAGGGCAGTGGAAGGGGAAAAACAAAAAGAGATGCAAGAAGTTAAAAATGAAGAGGAGAAATAATTAATAAGTAGAAAACATAACCTCATAAAATTTATAACAGAATAGAGGGAGAAGGGAAAAAAATCTCCTTAAGAAAAATCAAGAAGTTTTAATGATGGGAGTTCAAATACAACAGAAGAAATAAATAAAAGGTACTCAGAAGGGGAAGTAGTAGGTATAGAAAAACAAAAAGAGAAACAAGATTCCAAGAGAGAGAGAAAAAAGGTTGATTAAAAAATCAATAATGATGGAATTTCAAAAAGATCAAGAGTTGATGGATAATGAGAAAATATTGCAATAAACTGGGAAAATATATACAGGGAAAATAGTAATATACATATTAATAGAAAATATAATTTAATAATATAATCCAAATAAGTTAAAACAATAGATGGGAATCTAGGATTAGGTAATTAAACTGCATTATTAATAGTGTGTTAAAGTATATTATGAATTTAAAATAATTAAGAACTAGAAACTGGGATTTTCAGATACTGGGATTGATTAAATATTGTCAATATTTAGAGTTATTATTAACCCTACACATTTGGAATATTGAAGTGGAATTATGAATAATTCTTAGAAAATAATAGTATTTAGGAACTATAAATAAAGGCACAAAGAAATGTCTAATGAACTAATGGGAAAATGAGAAATGGATTATGAAATGAGATTAGTCCTGTTGAAAGTTGTGGACGTTGAAAGATTATAATTACATAAACCTATAAGTATTATTACTGTTTTTTGTTGTTTAAAAAAGACTTGACTCAGGTAATATTCATAAAATATGTATGTTTATATTGAAAATAAAAAACTTATTTGAAAAAATAAATAAATCAGGAAAGAACATGTTTTGTTTCACTTATAGTTAATCCATAATCAGAAAGAGAATGGTAGCTGGTTTTCTGATCATAGTTAGATTTGAGCCATAAAACCCAAGCTAATGGAAATAATCAATTGATTTAATTCATTTTCTTTATCTTCCTAAAATTAACAAGAAAAACTGTTTGTCCCATTTATACTTCATCAATTTATAATATAGATAACTAAATCTTCCCACTTTCTGTCCCCCAAGACTTGTAAATGACTAGGAATTGGCTTCTTTAGATTTCTTGTGATACAACCTTGGTCAATGGTTGGGAGTTTATCTGAAGAAAACCCTAATACATAATTCAATGAGACATTAACCTCTCAGGAGTGAAGTTGTGTGAATAATCTACACTAAATACAAGACAATGCATAAATAAAACTTTGTTAATTTTCTAACAAATAGCACAGTATACCGTATTTACCAGACTATAAGCCGCTACTTTTTTCCCACGCTTTGAACCCTGCGGCTTGTACAACAATGTGGCTTATCTATAGATTTTTCTTTGCTAACTGCCATCAGGGGGTGCAAAAACGTGACAGACACAAGAGGTCAATGCAAAGAAGAAGATGCTACCGGTAGTTTTTGGTGTGCTCAATGCAAGCAGCACGTCACACAGAAACGCAAAATATTTTCACACCCTCATCATGGAAAGTACACAAAGAAAAGCATATGATGCAGCTTTTAAGTTGAAAGCAATCGATCTGTCTATTCAGGAAGGAAATAGAGCTGCTACATATAAGCTTGGCATTAATGAATCAATGGTGAGACGTTGGAGATGGCAGCGTGAAGAACTGATTCAGTGCCAAAGGACAACAAAGACTTTCAGAGGTCATAAAAGCAGATGGCCTAAACTTGAAAATGTTCTTGAGGACTGCGTCAACACACAGAGAGCAGATGGCCGAGGTGTATCTACTGTGCAGATCCGACTGAAAGCTAAAACAATCACCAGCGAAATGGGTATTGAAGATTTTAAAGGTGGACCATCATGGTGTTGTAGATTTATGAGACAAAAAGATCTGTCCATCAGGGCGTGGACGACTGTCTGTCAGCAACTCCCTTCTGACTACGAGGAAAAAGTTGCAAACTTCCACAAATTTATTGAAACAAAACAAGCCAAGAATTCCATCGGACCAGAAGACATCATAAATATGGATGAAGTACCTTTAATGTTTGACCTGCCTCTAACTAGAACTGTTAAGACAGGAGCATCATCCATTATGGTGAAAACAACTGGCCACGAGAGAACGCATTTCACATGTGTTTTGAGCTTCATCACATCCAGACAGAAGCTTTCACTGATGGTGATTTTTAAGCAGATGACTATGCCAAAAGAAAAACTCCCGAAAGGCATAGTCATTAAAGTTAACAAAAAAGGGTGGATGATAGAAAGCCTAATGACTGAATGGCTGACGGAGTGCTACAGTAAGCTCCAGGGAGGATTTTTTCACCGGAAAAAATCATTGCTTGTTATGGACAGTATGAGGGCCCATATAACAGATTCTGTGAAAGCAGCCATCAAGAAAACAAATTCAATTCCAGCTGTGATTCCTGGAGATACAACTAAGGTTTTGCAGCCACTCGACACCAGTGTGAATGATGCGTTTAAAGCAGCACTCCGAGGTGAGTGGGAGGCTTGGATGACCAGTGGCAAGAAATCATTCACAAAAACTGGCCGCATACGAAGAACATTCTTTTCTGAGGTCTGCCAGGGGATCCTAACAGCGTGGAGCAGTGACTTGAAAGAATCCACAATCACCAAGGGGTTTTAAAAGGCTGGACTGCTGTATGGAGAGAACAGTGCAACTTCATTGGTAACTGTGCCTCGAGATGAAAGTGACATTGAGAGCGACACTGACAGACTGAAAAGGTGTGTGATGGAGATGTTCTGAGGCTCTTCAACTCTGACACTGAAGAAGACAACTTCAGTGGTTTCAGTGCACAGGAGGAGGATGAATAAAAACATTACTGACTTTTCTGTTTTGTTTGATGAGCCATTTTACTGCCGTGTTACAGGCACCATTTGGAAACAATTAAGGTATGTAAATAAACATTTACAAAATCTTTCTGTGTAAATATCTCATTTCACAATGTATATATCTGTGGCTTATAGTCTGGTGAGACTAATATATGTAAAAATATTTTTTTCTTTTAAAATTTAGTGGGTACGGCTTATATTCCGATGCGCTCTATAGTCCGGTAAATATGGTAACTAAGTTTTCTTTTTAGCATTTTCATGTCCACATTTTTCATTCTCACACACACTTTACAAATCCTATAAGGAATTTTCCTATTTATGCACGAGGGTGAAAAAAATAAGTTGTATCAAGAAAAAGCCACCCTTTGTCCTCCTTTCTGTCACTGTTGTGCCTCAATGATTTTTGCAGTATATTTTTAAAAATAATATTATTAAAAACATTTAAGCAGGTAGATAAAAACATAACACAGACTAATACGTTTTTTTGAACTATTACTATCTGGCAGATGGTACAGAATAATAAAAACAAGAGCAAATAGGCTGAAAAACAGCTTCTATCCCAGGGCAGTAGCTCTTTTGAATTCTGCTGTATAGTGCAGTGTTGGTATGGGTTCGGGTGTTTTTGGTTCAATGTGTGAAGGGTGAAGGATATGTGTTTGTGTTTTATTTTCATGATCATGGTAATGGTCATGATGTGCACTGAAGATGGTGCTTGATTTCGTTGTACGAGGTGCAATGACAATAAAGTAAACGAACTAAGTAGTAAGCAGTGAAAATGGAAAAGAAAGAAAGCAAAGAAAAAAGTAAAATGTGTAAGAAAAAAGTTTAAGAAAAATTAAAAAGAATAAAGAAGTGATTTTCAATATTCTGCAGAACATGAAAAGTACAAATGTATTTTAACCTTTCTAGTTAGGCTGTATAATCTATATGTGTATTATGTAATCTGCCTAATGATTGCTGCTACCATTGCTGGAGTAGATAAATGTTGCTCAATGTTCAACTTTCAGCTTGTGGTTGACTTCCAGAGTCCTCTGGTTTTAAACTAGTCCACTTGATGTTCTTCATGCAATTAAGAATTCATTCCTTTATTTTTTTAAAATTTGCTTGTTATGTCTGAATTTGTTTTTATCTTCCTTTTCATTGTCAGGTTACTAAATTAATATACAGTTGATCTGAATCACAAAAAACTGTTTGCTCAATGAGTTAGAGAATCTATTGGATACAAGAATTGTAGAGATTGACGATGTCAAGTTCTTAATTAATGCAAGCATATATAGCTAACCACCATGATGCAAAAATAACAAAACATATTTTGAGATGTTTGTCAACTCTGAAGCTGACCTGATCAAAGCCATCTTGACTTCAGTATTTTCACACTGGAGCTGAGGGATAGGGATGGGGGATTTGAGGTAGTTGGGATTCTGTAGCGAAAACAAAATATTTTCTCTTGGGAACCAAGGACATTCTCACACTTGGTCAAGAGAAGATAGATTGATGTCATCCAGTTTCCAGACTGCACCGTGATTGGACCATGTGACTGAGTATTACTTTTATTTTTAATTAGGTGACAAACCGTGGGTGTCTTCAGGGTTGGTTTTCACCAGATCTGTGCCAATATGATATTTCCAGTAAAGCTATTCTTAAAGGAAGTCACCTGCCTCAGAGTTTTGCTTGTAATGGGACCATTACTTGGAACCCTGAAAGTGCTGATGGAAGCTCTTTCTTTTTATACTTGTTACATGTGCAATTTATACTCCTGTGGATGCCTACAGGATATTATATTTGGTTTCTTATTTCACTGATGGACTCTGCCTGCAACTAATCTTATAGATCTTTATTCAAATTGACTTTCATTGTGAAAATCAATGTTTTGATGTAGTCTTCATTGTAAGGAATAGTTGGGATGCATAGAGTAGTCTTTAAGGGACTGTTGTTTTAGTTCATGACATAATATTTTGGAAAACAAAGGCAGTGATCAAAAACACCAGGTATTATATCAATCCTTAATTACAAAAAGAGAAACTTGCACTATTCATTATTTGCTAAAGTAATATTCTTAATACTTTGTACTTCTATTATACCTTCCTCTTATGGAAAGTAAACATTATATGCTTGCAGTGCCCTGGAGAATGGTATCTGCAATCACCAGAATAGTGTTAGTATAATCACTCCTTTGTGTATAGAAGTCCTCAATATTGTGTCCATGTGCCTCATGGGACTAGTTAGCAAATGTTGAGGAGGAAGCTATGTCTGAATCTCATCAGATTTGTAACATGTAACTGCAGGATTACAATAATAATACTGTAGAATAAGAGTTTAAAGATAAAGCAAATGAGGATTTTTTAAAATTAAATCTTTCTTTGAATAAGATTAATAATATCTGTATTCTAATTAAGGATTCATTTTCCTTTTATGATTATCACATCCCCTGGTGTTTGATGCTAGCTTTTTCTCCATCAATTGGCATCATGCAGTTATGTTTGAGGTAGGGGTGGGCTATAAATCTTCCACAGAAGGACTTCAAGGGGTTGTGAAAAAATATAAGAGAAACAACAAAAGAAAAATGACTGTTTTTGTTTAAAGGCTCAATGGGAAAAAAGTAAGTTTTTAAATTTTAAAATTTGTCAGGATTATTCAAGAAATGTTCATCAGGTAACCTGTCCTCTTATGAATTATAACAAAGAGGTTTTGTTGCTATTGCATTCATAGTTTTGATAAAAATAGGCTAAAGTTAGAAAGGAGAAATGTAACATTTTCAATGAAACAACTTTTGTGCTAATCAACAGGTATTAAACTTTCTCTTGACAATTCACATCCTTGAATATATCCCTTGGCTACAGATAATATCTCTGTAGTAGTAAAAGAAAGATCTATCTCTAAAATTTCAAAGTTTAGCAAAATAAGTATTCAATATTGAAAATGGCTAGAATTCAGGTTAATGTATATCTGGGATCATGTCACCATAAGAAAATTTATACGATCTTTGTTTTTCACAAGTTTAAACTTCAGTAAAATGCCAAAAATAACAGTCTCCATTGCTTCTCTATTATATACAAACACTCTAAAAAGCTTTGAAATCCCTCCTGAGCTTATTCATATCTTTAGTATGTTGTGCAGTTGAAAATTTTACTGTGTACAATAACAGATAATTGTGTTTTTGGCAATATAGAATCATATTCAATGGGAAAATTTGTTTAATTGATATGTTTTTCCCTGACAGTTAAAATTTCAACAATGCCAAACAGAACCATTATCATGGAATTCTTGCTTATGGGATTTTCTGAGCAATGGGAGTTCCAGCTTTTGCATTTTGTGATCTTTCTTATGATGTATCTGGCTATACTGACAGGAAATCTTCTCCTCATTGTTTTGGTAGTAATGAACAACCATCTTCAGAAACCAATGTATTTCTTTCTGGTCAATTTAGCAATTGTTGATCTGGGATACACCACTGTTACCATGCCCAGATCAATAGCCAGTGCCTTCATGAATATAAGAAAGATATCATACTCTGAATGTGCTGCACAAATGTTTTTCTTTGTTTTCTTCCTGTCATCAGACCTTTTCCTTCTCACTGCTATGGCCTATGACAGATATGTGGCTATCTGCCATCCTTTACATTACATGTCTTTGATGAAATGGGAAACTGCTTCCAGATTGTAGGGGGCGCATGGATGGTAGGCTTTCTTAATGCTGCCATGCATGCAGGAACCCTTTTTTCATTGCCTTTCTGTTCCAAAGTCATCCATCAGTTCTTCTGTGAAGTCCCACACCTCGTGAGGATTTCCTGCTTCGATCCTAAATTTAGTGAATACTGGGTTCTTCTTCTTAGTAATTTGCTGGGTATTGTTTGTTTTATATTAATTATCATATCCTATATAAAAATCTTTAAGACAGTACTAAGCATGTCCTCAATGGCAAGTAGACAGAAGGCCTTCTCTACTTGCATTCCCCATCTCCTTGTTGTCTGCTTATTATGTGGTACAGGTATATTTTCTCATTTGATATCAAATTTTTGGTCTTACAAGTGGGATGAGGTTCTTGCAGTGATCTACTCTGTAATCCCTCCAATGATGAACCCTATAATCTATAGCATGAGGAATAAGGAGATCAAAGCTAATATATGGAAGTTGTTTAATCAAAGGATTACAAATCAAAATACAAAACCTACTTAAACTGAATTCTTAAGTAACTTTTGCTTATGAATTACAAATTTTTATTATCCTAAAGACTAACATATTGTCAGGATTCTGGCAGTTACCCCACATTTAAATCATGAGTCTCAAGCCAAAACTTAAAAATGATTTATAGGGAGTTAAAATGTCCGGCACTGCCTGGATGTAGCTGACTCTGAGACACATAATTCCTTGTCATCTTGACCCTGGTTTTCCCTCACCCACTGGGTGTATCATAATTTATATTCTCCAATTGGACATATCCATAGCCAAGAGTCATCAATCATGCTCTCCAGTTAGAATTTTGCGCAGCAGAAACTTCAGTCACCTAGTTTCTATCTTTGAAAACATTTATAGAATGCCGTTTTGGTTTGCAAGCTATTGCACTGCTCCCCCTTCCTTTTTTGTTGGTAACTCTAAAACAACCATAGAAATGTTTTATGAGTTGAAATATCTTTAGTATCATTTAAGCCTTGTGAACTACAATGCACTTATTTTGATGTATTGGGCATAGCCCAAACAAATCACACGCTTATATGAAATGGTAGAAAAGGTGGAATTACTTGTTGTAACCTTAAGCAAAAGAGAAATTAGATGTAATACCCATATTTTAATATAATTACACTATTCATTGGGATTGGCAACTCCAAATTTCAATTAACAAATGCTCTGTCCTACACATTGGCAAAATAAAATTAGAACACCAAATACAAGCTAGGAGGAAATGATGATGTAGATGGCCCTCACTCTGTCAAGGACCTAGAAGTACTTGCCTCAAATGATCTAAGCCCCAGAGCTCACTGTAACAGCATTGCCAAAAAGGCTTTAAGAGTGGTTAACCTTATTTTGTGAAGCTTCTTCTCTAGCCATATTGAATTGTTAACTAGGGCATACAAAACCTTTGCCAGACCAATTCTTGAATACAGCTCCTTCACCTGGAACCCACACTGTACATTGGACATTAACACAACTGAACAGATTCAGAGTTATTTCTTGAGAAAAGTACTCCACTCCTTCACTCACAATAGAATTCCCTCTGCCTCCAAGCTTGAAATTTTGGGCCTGGACAATCTAGAACTGTGCTGCCTGCATTCCGATCTAAACATAGTATACAAAATTGTCTGTTGCAATGTCTTACCTGTCAATAACCTCTTCAGTCTCAATCACAATAATACATAGACAAACAACCGATACCAACTCAAGGCAAACTGCTCCAAACTCGATTGCAGAAAATACGACTTCAGTAAAAGAGTGGTCAATGCCTGGAGTGCCCTACCCAACTCCATTGTTACAGCTTCAATCCCTCACAGCTTCAACCTCAAACTGTCTTCTGTGGACCTTACCCCATTCCTAAGGGGTCCTTAAAGGGGGTGTGCATAAGTGCGCCAGTATGCTTCCCATCCCTGTCTTATCCCCATTTATCTGTATTTACTTCGTTTGTTCATGTTTATGTTCATACTTATACTTGATATCTTGGACATGTTTGACAAATAAATAAATATAAGAAACTTGGCTTTCTTTTAATCAATGGAAAATATTCTTAAGTATTCTCTTGCCTAAATATTTGCTCATAAAATCTCTATTTTGCTTTCAATTTATTTCTTAAATATAGTCATCTTGAAAATGCTCCGAGAAGTATCCTTTACTGGTGTCAGATTTTGTGTAGAGATGGATTGATTTATCCCATGTAAAATATATTTGGGTAGGGTAACAGACTGAAATGCACAGGTACAGTATAGGTGGTACCTCCCTCAATAGTAGTAACTGTGAAGGAATCTTGAAGTCCTAGTGGAAAACCACTTAAATAGAATGCTTCAGCTGCCAAAAAAGCCAACCCAGTTTTAGGCTGGAATTATAGAGGGATAGAATCTAGTTCATGTGAAATGTTAATACCACTTTATTGTAGTAAGACCATAGTTGGAATATTACACCCAGTTTTGGTCAATATGATGTAAAAAATATGTTGAGACTCTAGAAAAAGTACAGAGACTGGAGGAACTAGAGGCTACAACATATAAATAACAGTTGCTGGAATTGGGTATGTCTAGTTTCATGAAAAGAAGGACTAGGAGTGACATGATATCAGTGTTCCAATATCTCAGGGGTTGCCACAAAGAAGAGGGAATCAAGCTATTCTCCAAGAGGGCAGGAAATAAAACAATGGATGGAAACTAATCAAGGAAAGAAGCAATGTGGAATTAGGAAAAAACTTCCTAACTATGAGAACAAATAACCAGTAGAACAACTGGCACCAGAAGTTGTGAATATTCCAGCACTGGAAGTCTTTAAGAAGAAATTGCATAACAATTTGAAATGGTATAGGATTTCCTGCCTGAGCAGGGGGTTGGACTAGAAGACCTCCAAGGTCCCTTCCAGCTCTGTTATTCTATTCTAAATTCTATTGTAGTGAACAGCTCCTGTGATGTTATAGAAGGGAAATTTTTCTTTACTCTCTATTTATCACACGGATGCACTCTATTTTTTTCTGGTTAATAATTGCTTCACTCAACTTAGCTGTCTACAAGAAAATGGAAGTCTCCAACATATTGCATATTGCAAACATGGCAAAATTGTTATAAGAATATATGTTGTGAAAGATTGAAGGTAGCACAAAATCTATTTATCATTATTTGCTGTTTTCTATCTATAATTTTATAATTTATTTCTCCATTTCCTAAACTGTGAAAGAATAGGCACATTAGAAGAAGGCAGTAATACATTAGTTAGCCCTGAATAACATAGGTACAGTGTTGAATCATTCTGCCCCTAAACAAAGACATAAACACTGAAATAGTGAGCAATTGAAACTCATTGAAGTTGGTATTTACCAGCGATTCCTGTCAGCCCTGGATCCATCTTTGGATGGATTTAACAGGGCTGCCACAATGGTGGATGGGTGAGCTATGGCAATGGGAGAGTAGTGAAGGGAGTATAATCACAATAACATTCTTTCACATGAGATCAAGGTCAAGCTGCTGATACTTGGAGGGGAGTGAACAAAGTTTGGCGGCAGCTGAGACAGGCGATTGATTGGGCGATGTGATGTGAATGTCACTGGGTTAAACAGGTGGGTTAAACAGCATGGGGGCTGTGACTACTCCTTGGATATTTTCAGGCATCTGGGCAGAGCTTCTGTGGCGGAAGCCACTCCTTCCTTTAACTGAGTTCACTAGGTCCTAAAGGGAACAGAATCTGGCCTAGATTGTTGGGTCCTAAAGAGGACCAATTCTCATGCTCTGGGAGGGGAGGCTGCGGCTCAATGGACAACTTTCATTTTCAGTAGCATCTTCCCATGTGATTGTAGGTGCCCACTTGTCTAGCCAGGCTAGACTGAGGATGAAAGACTCAGTCATTTTTGGGCAACTATGAATCAAATAATTTCCCAGTGGTGCCCCATCTCCAGCCTTATAGGTTCAGTGACTAATGTTGCAGGTGCAACCCCCATTAGGGAACCATCTACCTGTTTGAATAGGA